>NC_056726.1:1826462708-1826585208 GCF_019279795.1 Protopterus annectens | reverse complement strand
AACTTAATATTACCGACCCTTACATTTCAAGGAAGTTAATATTTATTCTTATTGGCTCTCCTTAAGAAATGCATATAAATCTTTATCCTACTCCAAATGTAAACATCAGCAATTTATGATACTACATAATGCCTATATGATGCCTCACAAAGTAGCTACTATGTGTAAACTCTCATCTTCAAAACTGTTTCTCAGTGACCAAGACTCAAGTGTGGATCTACTTTACATTTTTGTTCCATGGTTTTGCTCAAATAATATTGAAATGTTTTGCATGACACTCTAATATATTTACCAATGATTAAATATACAGGAATGTAAATGCTATAATTGTTTACTGGTTATGCAAGTATGCAAGTATTCTACCATACTAGCAAGGACAATTATCTATTAAGTTTACTTTCAACTAGTATGAAGTTCTTTGTCACAAAAGACTGATTAAACAGTGGAGACATTTCTTGTAAATTTGGTGCACCTTTATAAAACAAGCATTACCATCTTGGAAATACTCCCATAAATTCTTGCATAATAACAAAACATTTCCTTAAATCAAGAAAAATCTAAGTATGTGGTGCTATAAGAATTAACCAAAGCAAAACAAACTTTATATATGAGGGATCTCATGTTTTGTGATAGTTGAGAAACAGGGCTGAACTATTACTCTTAGTAATGCTGAGTATGAGGTAAGGGTCATTCAACATTTTTTCAAGATCGGTGAAACCTACTTGCAGTTGATTTTTTTTTTTTTGCTTGATCAAAGAAGGATTGTGCCACCATTGCTCTGTACCACCTTAAGAAGACCACTATGCTCTGAGATAGAAATTTACCATAGTTTCAAAGCAGCTTCAGAGGAGTTCAGTGATCTGTCTCTCCTTTTTTTGAATATCCGGGGGCTTGGGATGAGATGGTACTTGTACTTGGTTTTTAAAAGTTTGATTATAAGGTGACAAAACATAATAGAGGAAGAAGAGTTACTGAAGTCCATTTTTTAAAACATATTATCTTTAACTGATATTTATGAATTGCTGACTACCGCTTCTCATGTATTTATAAGATTGCACTTGCCCATGGTCTGTCACTTTGAACCACTAGAGTTTTTAGTTCAGAAGTTATCAAGGATTGGGGTACATATTTAACCCTTACAGATTTTTAGGAGCTAGCCTGTGACTAACGTGTAGAAGAATGCTGTTACATCATTTAGATTTAGAAGGTGATCTGTTGGTAGCCAGTTAATTTTCTCTGTAACATCATTTAGTTGTTCGTTAATTATCTAAACTACTGATTCAGCCAGTACATTTGTAGTACCATATGGCAAAACATTGTAATATTTAGATGCATTATGAAATCCCAATAAAACTTACATCCTAGTGATTTTAGCTTCTTCCCCAGCATAACTCATTCTTGAAGAAAATCCTGTAAATCAGCATTTCAAAACACAAGCCATGATTATCAGGAGAAACAAAGGCTCACACTTCTATGTACTATGACAAGCAAAGATCTATGCAGAGATAAAACAGAATAAGTATCCCATTTCCATTATTTGGGATTAAACCTATATTCCAAATAGAACTGATTTTGCCCCATTAAACATATTATTTCTTGACATCATTGAAATTGAAATCATGCTCATAATATTTCTGTTCGAAACCCCATGTGTGCACATTTATTGCTAAAAGCATGCTCATCCATAAGTACAGTATTATCTCCATCTTTTTTCACTAGGACTAGACAAGAACTTAGGAACTCCAAAATGCTCTATTCTACTTTAAATCCAAATGAGTGAGTTCTTAATACCTGTTTCCCCTTCCTGAATAATATAGTATTACCATGAAAAGTACAGATGGCTATCTACCTCCTAAACTCACAGAATTGCATACTCCTTTATGTAGCCCATCATTTTCATCAGATAAGCAATCTTGGCCTGTTTTACTTGCAGTCCCTGAAAGGCTCTACATAAGCTTAACCAGGTGAGGAGTCCCTGACCTTACCACATTGCTAGAACTTTTAATCCTTACACCTCATAAATATGTCAGATAAAACAGTTCAATGCCACCATCTATCTACCACTGCCAAAGTGATTGCATCTTACCCCATACACTGTAATACACCCACTTGTTATTCTTCTGTCACACTTAACCTATCCTGAATATTCAGTTTTATGCTTCTCCATATTTCTCCATTTCTCTTTTCATGTCTCATATATCAATCATTTCAATTTCTATTCATTTTAAGAATCATCTGAAATATTTCCTTTCGTCCTCCCTTATCTCTTTCCCAGGAACAAAAATGTGCCATTACTTCTAGTCTGGTCCTCCTTCCTCCCCCATCAGATTTACTCCATCACTGTTCACAACAAAAACATTCAGGCTCATTTCAGTATTTCTTCACCCTGCCCGTTTTAACTACCCCTACAATTTTGTCTTTCCTTTCTTCTTTCTTTCTATATTCCCCATCAACAAATTATTGCTGTGCTACCCATCTGATTACCTTTGCTGTATCACTTCACCACAATTCTATACCACTGAGATAATTTCATCTTTCATAGTTGTAAAGTAATAATTTAGCCCGGTTTCCTAACACGCCCACATGTAATTCACATACCATTTGAGAAGTCATTACTAAATACACAAGTCCCGACTCCTCCTTACTTGACATAGCAGTTATGTTACTACTGCCTAAAACACTGCTAGCTTAGTCCGGGTAATAATAATAAACTGGTATAATCATCTTAAAATGTTACATTATTCTTAATCTTTGTTTAATGATTACTTATTTGATCCATTGCGTCTATTCACATTTACTGGCCAGCATACTGGGCAATTTTTTATTTTACTGGCTGCCCCCTATTGATAATCATATATTTACTATTTATTTAGTTATTTGTTTGCATTTCTTTACTGAAGAAAGTCCAGTTGTCTATTGAACTCCTTTTCATTGGTGGCCTGAGGAGAAAAGCTTCATTAACATGAAAGTACATTATAAACACACATCAGGGGCATTCACATATTTCTTGATGTAAGTACAGACTGAAGAAGGGTTATCCTGGAAAGCTTTGTGAAATAATAAACTGATTGTGGATTTTATGTGTACGCTCAGCGTGTCCGCATTTTGGAGTTTGGTTGTTTTTGCTGAACAATCACATATTACATCAGGTAGTTTTGTACAAGTATATGGCAGATATTTAAATTTTATGCAGTAAATCTTGTTATAATGTAAAAGCCTCATGCAATAAACATATAGTCATTATCTATTATTTATGTACATGCATCAAACTATTAGACATCTAGACCATATACAGTTAAACATGCATTCAAAGTAGTCACATTTCAAGAGAGACCTTGTTGATAGTGCAAAGTATTTCAAGTAGATTGGATACAGTGTTTTACAGACCTCTGTATAATTCCATGTATAAAACAACATCACAGAGCCTTGGAAGTAATATCTATAGAGTTATTTAATCATTAGTGTAGAACAGTGTTACACTATTATTATTTTTAGATCGTCTTATGTCACCTCCATTGCACAACTTATACTGTTCTGTAAGTACTACTTTTGACTCACTGTTTACCTTATTGTGTTAGCTGCGCATGCATATGACCTATTTTTGGCTTGATTAATATACACTATACAGTTTATTAAAGTTACCTGATACATATTGCACAGTTTATAACACAGAAGGGTCCTTTGGACTAACCCACCTTACCTGATTATCAAATACATGAATAAATGTAAATACAGTCTCTTGCATCTGTCTTTCTATCTACCTATCTATCTAACTATCTGTCTATCTAACTAAATATATTTTTTATCCATCTGTATAAATAAGGCCAGTAATTGATACAGCAATATGCAAATTGCATAAGCAAACTAATGCTAATTATGTTGTCCTATTGTCTTGTTAGTAAAATGTTTATAATTCTTAAAACAAGGCTATAGCTTCTGTGTTGTTAAATGTTTTATTATTGCCTTTAAACACATCAGTTTCCTTTGAATGCATACAACTTTCACATTCAGCTTACCGGAATCATGTTGACATTTCTTAGGGGAATCAGCATTTTTACTTATGGGAAGAAATTCATTTACTTTAAAGAAGCATTTACTGTATATAACAAAACTTAGCAGCAAAAGTGGAATAGAACAGCAGTTTGTGAAACTTCCTGTTTCTCCATTCATAATGGCCATAAGTATGATTGAACTGTATAAAAATGTTTTCAGAAGTAGGGCATTTAAGATGTGAATGCGAATAAAATAATAGTTTAAAAGAAAGCACTGAGCTCTCTAGACATTGCATAAAGTCAGAAATACATTATCGCTATATACAGTTCATGGTCTAAAATTAGCAGATCTTCTGTTATAATAAAAAGCAGAGGAAGTGGGTATGATTTATGACATATTTCATGGTGTTTTAGTGATGAATGAACAGCTCTTTTAAAAGATGAAGTACAGTCAGACAATCACTAATGTGAGAATCAGTGCTTACGTAATCCAGAAAAAATAGCAATAACACCATAAAGAAGGATGATGCCTTTCACAAGTTTCTTCCTTCCTAGAGAACTAACCTGTTGAATGGTGTTGCTACTCTCTTGAAATCACAAGTTAAAATAAAAGTATGCTCCCGCAATTTTCTCTATATTATGCAAAGATCAAAAGTGTGAGAAGCAGAATGTCATAAAGGGCGAAACTGTGTGCCATTCAGGCAGATTCCATGATTATGGTATCTAATAAGTTTCAACCACTTGACTTTTTTCTGGAGTGCTCTTATTTAAGGCCCAAAGCAGCTGACACTCCCCTTCTCACCTTCAAGTGACAAACTCTCCTCTTTCTGTAATCTTAATGGTTCAAGCTCTAGTAATGCATTGAAACATTGAGAATTTGACTTTTTGGAGGGTGTCACACCACAAACATATAGCCCAATCATTGCATTATTGGATACTGAAGGTGAGCAGTTAAGACTGATGAAGAGCTGTGGTATTTTTTATAAAACACCATAATTAACTTTTGCCAAGGGTTTGTTTGTGTGGTGAGGGTGGCAAGGTTGAGCTGCTGTGCTGGCGACAAGGATATAGACTCTCACCCTACCCATATGACCTTATAGGTTCATAGGATGTTACTAGACTATTGACCCAAGGGTCTTTACATGCCTAGTCATTAAATCCCAATATAAAATTAGATGACAGATATTATCTAAGACTTTCCAGAAAGGACTACCCGTGTCCAGTTGAAAAGCCGGGGCAATCCACAGCAGAAATTTACGGTTTCCCATCCAGTCATCCAGGTTGCACTTAAACAGGGTCATGGAGGTGCTCTCCTTGATATGGATTGGAACCTTATTCCAGAGGAGTGGCAACTCTGAGAGATGTATCTGCCTCTTCAGCAAGCCCTGTTTATGTCGCAGATTAGATAGAGGTCCCTGGAATGGGTGACTCTAGTCCCATTTGACTTACAGTTGTGCAGCATTTCCATTAGATTTGGGTCAGAGATAGCACTGTAAACCAGACATAAGTCATCTTTAACTAGTCTATATGCTACTGAGTACAATGACAGTAACTTCAGTCTGTCTGTATAAGACAGGTGCTGGAGGCCCTGGATTTTCTTAGTTAGAAATCTCTGAGGTCTCTCAAGTTGCTCCAGGTGTCTGGTACCGTGCATACCAAAAGAAGCATTATATTCAATAATACGCCTGATAAGAAACAAGTACAAGGGACTTATAACCTCTTTTGCTTTTGAGGCGATGCCTTTGCTAATCAGATGAATGATGTAGAATGCCTTCCTCACCACAGTAGACACATGGTGGTCAAAGTTGAGGTCACAGTCAACTTGTGTTCCCAGATCTTTCACTATTGAATTGGTACTTCAGGGTATTATTGTTTATTTTATAATTAGCTAGGACATTGTTTTTAGTGAAGGGAATGATGATGCATGTTTTAACATTTAGTTTAAGAACAAAGTCACAATGCAAAAAACCAATAACAGGAAAAACCAAGTTGGCACAGTCCGATTATTCATTATGGAAATATTGAATTTTTATGAACTTTTATCAGTTTTGTATTACACCCACCACAGTTGAAACTTGAGCAAGGGATAAAACAATTAAGAATGCTAATTACACCATGTGATCAATCATTAATAGTATTTAAACATCTTTTTGTAACTATTGTGGTTGTTTGACTTGATAAAGCCTGGAATGAACCAGGCGAAAGCGCTTGTCACCTTCTGGTTTAGTTTTTGTATACCTGGTAACGTGTGGAATAAAGAACTTCTTTTACATTTTCGCTACTGGAATTATTGTCTCTGCTGGAGGAATTGTTTTTTCCTGTTATTAACATTTAGTTTAAGACCATGGCTGTGGCACCAATCATTGGTCTGTGTAGGCCCCTTTTGAAGTACACTGACATCACTGGGGGATTCAATGATGTCACCTAATCTGCAGTTATCCACAAACATGGTTAGCCACAGCCTCTCTGTTTTGGCCTGGACTTCTGAGAAGTACATGACAAACAAGAGGGGGCCCAGCACTGACCTTTGGGGGACCCCAATGGTGACAGGTCTGCATAGAGGTAAAGTATACCGACTTTGACTGACTGTTATCAATCTGTGAGCAAGTTTGCAACTCACCTGACAACATGGGGTTGATATTCAACTGGGTTAGTTTGTCAGTGATGCCCAAATGTAGGACAGTGTCGAAAGGTTGGCTAAGTCAAGATAGGTTGTGTGCATGGCTTTGCCCTAGTCTATGGCTCTCGTCACATTCTCAAAAAAGTCAACCAGGTTTGGTAGGCATGACCTGCCCTTGACAAAACTGAACTGGGATGGATCCAGGGTTTGGAGGTCATCTATATCCTTATTTATGAGGTCCATAATGACTGGTTCCATTGACTTACAGATCAGGCTGGTTAAACTTATGGGTCCATAGTTACCTGGGTCTGTCGCCTAGCTACCCTTGTGGAGGGGGATAACAGTTCCTGTTTTCCATTCAGTGGGAACAAAGCCAGAACTCAGGCTGTAGTTGAATAGAGTGCCTAATGGAGTAGCTAGCTCTTGTTTTAGAACATTAAGAATGTAGCCGGAGTGCCATCCAGTCCTATGAAACTGTTTTCTTAGCCTTGGAAAAAGCATTGGTGACTTTTGTGATGTCACCACTCTGGCCAGTAATCAAGGAGCTTGAATCCTCACCACTGGCACTGGAGAGGGACATTCACTTGGAACAAAAATGGATACACCCAGTATTTTCAGATGCAGCTCTCTGCATCAAGCACAATGTCCCTTAAGAGCACACAGGGAACACACTCAGTCTGGGGTCTGGATTTCTCTGTCTGTCTCCTTCCAGTTCCCAAATAATACTCCCCACTGGAACAGCTATAGAGTTGAGTCCTCAGCTGAGTGTCCAAGCCAAGTTCTCTACCACTCTCTGTGTAAAACCAGGATTTCATGTCCCTGCTCCAAAAAGCTGACACACATACTCTTTGAGATTTCATTTTCACACACACACATACACACGCACACACACACACACACACACACACACACACACACACAGACACACACACACACACACACACACACACACACACACACACACACACACACACACACACACCTGGGAAAGGCTGGCACAGATTTATACTAGCTATGCCCACTGCTGCCCAGACAATAAGATAGTTACATCACAACCAGACACTCCAAAGCCAGCTACTTTAAGGCTCTTGCAAGGCTATCCAATTATACTGATTGAAATTAATATTAATACAGATGGTAGTCTGACCAACAGCAAGGCTTTCAGGGGTGGCCAAAGCTGTCAACAAGTACTCTCAGAGATTAAAATGTTCTCTAAAAGACCAGCCACAATGAAAACTTTAAGTATATTTAATAATAAATAAGAAAAGAACATGAAAATACTAGATATCTATTTACAGTAAACACCAGAGTTTTAATCACAGGAAATATTAAAATTACACAGATGAATAGATTCACACAGATACAGAAAAACAGTAATCTCACTATATGTTTCTGACTGATCTAAATAGTTAATATTCCCTGGTTCCCTTACTAGTACATTTTTAACACAAGCAACTTTACAAATACCTTTTTTCAACACAAGCATCTGTACAAGTTAGTTTGATATACAAATGACATATAATTCCTTACAAAATTCCAGCTGGCTATGCTGACATATGTTACACATCCACTGCCCTACTTCTGACATAGCTGGCAATACCTCACATTGTCACAACTTGCTCTATGGAGAATCAGGGGGGAGGAGGAGATGATGAAGACATGGTTTGTGGTATGCTTGGGGAGACAGGTGGATGAAAGTTTTGCCAGATGTATCTGGTGGCAGGTTTGAAATTCCCACACAGTCAGTGTGATGCCATTCAGAATTAGTTCAGCACACATGAGTCCTACCTTTTAGTTTGCAGATGTAGTTGAAGAAAGCCTTATGGCTATCCTTGGCTATGATTGCTAAATTTTTCTCATAGTTGTTGTTTGAAGATTTTATGAGTAATATTATTTGCTTGCTTAAGCTGAGGAGGTTGCGGTTTTAGTTCTGGGATCTCACTTTGGTATTTCTAGACATCAGTTCTTTCACTTATTGTATAATTTATTAATGCTAGACATCCACCAGGATTTTTATTTTTTGATCTTGCATTAATCCTATCTGGCACAGCTGTGTCTATACATTTGTGTAGATGTTTATATAGGGCATCAATATATACCTACTATAGCTGTCATTGCCATCTGTGGAAACTGGAGCTTGGAAGGTAATTATACCTTCCCTTAGGAGGGTATGGTTAGCTTTGGTGAAGTTTTTTAGCTTGACTTCTCCTTTTGGGAGTTCTGGTGTTATTGCTACTTCAAACATGACTGATTTATGGTCAGATTTAACTAGTGTGGGCCTACACTTGAGGCATTGCATTAGTCAGTCATATTGATGATGACCCGGTTTAGAATATTGGAACCCCTTGTGAGGTGGTGCATTATTTGTTACAGGGCATTTCAGTTAAAGTCCAGAATGTTTTGTGTGAGTGACTTTGGACTCATATAAGTTTCACAATTAATGAAAAGATAGTTGAAGTCACCCATGACTAGGCTGTTAGGTTGTAGCTTAATTGTCCCATGTAGGTCTAAATAAGCTGCGTGGGCATCTTGGTTCATGGAAGGGCACAGCAACTGATGATGACCTGAAGGGGATCTTACCCACTGTAATTTGGACTTGGAGTAGCTCCATAGAGTTTTCTTGTCTAACCAGTCTAAAGGTGTAATTATGTTTAATGAAGATAGATAGGCCACTGCCTTTGGATTTCACACCTTCAATTTGTATTGTGAAAGTGGGGCACTATTGTAGCCTTGCAAGGCTGGGATACTTTCTGTACCCTTGAGCCAGGTTTTTGCAACTGCGCAAATGTGATCCTTCTTTGATCTGGCGTGACAGGTAGAGGGCTATTTTTGCAAGTGAATAAGACAGCTGTTGCGATGTACAGCTGGTGACTTGAATGCTGCAGAGTTGTGCAGTTAGTGCCAAATCTATCCAATCAGTAGTTTATTGTTAGAAAGATGAAAATGCAAAAGAAGTTTCTTGGCATGTATCTGGTGCCATTGTATTTATAGTGTTGTACCTTACATGACCCACTGCAGATATATCCAAAGAAAAATGAATGTGAAGATGTTTTCAACTTAGATATTGCTTGATGTTGCTTTTGGTAAATATATTAGATATCATTTTGGAAAACACAATAATTGGTTTTAAATAAAAAAATAATATTTCCAAACTCTAACAAGAAAAAAAGGCCTTATTTATATGTACAATTCATTTACATAACGTGTGTGTGTGTGTGTGTGTGTGTGTGTGTGTGTGTGTGTGTGTGTGTGTGTGTGTGTGTGTGTGTGGGAAAAGCTGGCACAGATTTATACTAGCTATTCCCCCTTATATCCAGACTATAAGATAGTTACACCACCGCCAGACACTCCAAAGCCAGTTACTCTAAGGCTCTTGCAAGGGTACCCAATTAAACTGAGTGAAATTAATATTAATGCAAATGGTAGTTTGACCAATAGCAAGGCTTTCAGGAACAGACAGAGCTGTCATAAAAAGTGCTCTCAAAGATTAAAATATTCTCTAAAAGACCAGTCACAATAAAAACTTTAAATATATTTAATAAGAAGAAAAGAACATGAAAATGCTAAATATCTATTAACAGTAAACACCAGAGTTTCAGTCATAGGAAATATTAAAATTTCACAGATGAATAGATTCACACAGATACAGAAAAAACAGTGCTTAACTAACCTCTCTATATTTTTCTGACTGATCTAAAGAATTACTATTCCCTGGTTCACTTACTAAAGCAAGGCAAGATGAAGTAGATGATGGGTCCTTTCTTGTCAGATTCCAAAAACAGACTGCAATGAGACTTCATTCAGTCTCACCTACTATTAAAATATAATTTGTAGTGATGAATTCCAGAATGACATCACATACAATACTTCAGGCCATCTGACTTCTGGTTCCCATGCTACCCCCTTTGTTTGGAATCTGTCAGGAATTAGCACATATGCGTCAATAATACACACACAGAGCTTTGATAAGATCTTCTGCAGCTCCTGGAAGTCACAAAACAATTTCAAACCTCCACCCTTCCATAGTAGGACATGGCCAGGGCATAATCAACTACTTCTGAATGCACAAGAGACATCATATAGTAGCTGATAGATGCATGCTGTCCTCACATGGAATCAAAGAGGATGTATAGAATGCCTATCCCATTGGACACAAAAGTTTGTGTAGCATTAGCCATGCATGTTACAGAGATCTTTCACTGGGCAACAGGAGTATATTGGAAGATTTTCATTTGTTAGCCTTACAAATAATAAAAAAAAAACATTGATTTGACATGATCCTGCAGCTTGTGGAGAAGCCTATTTTGTGTTTTATGGATAGCACAGGAGAGAACCACCATTATGTGGACATTCTTTAAAAAAGATGAATGCCTGAGATTGTGGGAGCCAACCTGCTCCACATGGCATCCAGTACAATCAACTGTCAGGTGGCATTTAGTGCACAGGTTATTATATACAGTGTGTCTGAGTGCTGCCCAAGCAGTACCCATGATTCCCACATGTGATGCACATGTGACTTTTACTATTGTTTTGTGTGGTTTGGTTTTCCACAAGATCATTTAGTTGGTTGCTGCACACATTGCTACTCACAAAGTCATGAAGGTCCAGTTCCATGAACATAAGCAGCAGACCAATTATAATTGTGTCTAGTGTTCTGTTACACAGCCTTGAAGTCAGACCGTGGCAGAGATGGCATACAACACTACACTGCCACAGAAGCATAACATCATTGAGTGTGTACTTGGTGGTACACTACAGTCTATACCATCAACCTTCAGAAAGATATTTGTAGTCTCTAACATGCTACATAACATGGTGCTGCATCTTCTTTTATACCAAAGAGACCCTGTACCACTGACTGACAAACTTGAACCAGCAGTACAGAAGGACCCATATGAGGAGTTGTTGGAGGAACCAGCTGTGGTGGATTTTAAATGAGGTAGAGGTGGGTGAAATATGTAATGGCACTGGCAAAGAGGTAGAGTCTGATCGACAACTATGTGCTGTAACAAGACAAACACACTCAGGCTACCCATGAATACTAATTTAAAATTATACTTATTCTAACATTCATATGCTGTTAATAAGATGAATAAGAATTAATAAATGTTGCCTGTTTTCTAAAATGCCTGCTCAGTAAATACAAGATAACATCCATGAAAACTGAAGATACTGCCTCTTATTAACTGTTTTAAAATATTTATTGACTACATAGGGTTATGTTGGTATTGACAATAATTATTTAATTTTGAGTTAACTCCTTATTTCTTAGTATGTTAAATAAATTGATATGAGAAAGCGCATAGGCTAGACCATAAGTTGTTCTCTGATACAGTATGAATATAAATTTCCAAGTGTGCATATATGTCAAAAAAATTCTTCCTAGCTTTGCATGGAAGGTAGGCAATCAGTCAGGGTATAAACAGTGTATGGAGAGTAAGCTTACAGAATCAACACATAGAATATTTGTATTAGAAGTCCAACTAGAATTTATTTGTTTATTTATTTATGTATGTACGTATGTATGTATATATGTATGTATGTATCTATGTATGTATGTATGTATGTATTTCATTTGTTGGACCAATTTCAGTCTCAGATCAGAATGTGATCATACTTCAAGTTGAAAAATTAAAAATAAAAGCATTCTAAAAACAAAGGGATAGTTAGTATAAAATAGAAAAAAAATTAAGAAGGTAGTCAACAGAAACTACTATGTACAATATTTACATCAGTTAGAATAGTAACATGTTAGGAGTTAGAGAAGAGATGCTATAGTGAAAATGATAGGCAGTAGTGTTTCGGAGAATAAGGAGATTAAACACAAAACATAGAGACCTGCTATGTTTTTACAAAAAAAATGCCCAAATAAATACTTAGCAATACATTATACTATAAACACCAACAAATAAACACATTATAATTACCTACAAATCTCACAAATAATGTGCCTAAGATAAATCACTGTATTTTACAACCCATTAAATTAACATTTTCTTTGGGGAGCCTCACCACACCAACTTAACTATGTATCCTTGCTCTAAGGTCTCAATAAAACCTAGAAAATAAATATTATATACCAAACATATATTTATTTAATCTGGAGATGACAAAAGCTTTTTATTATAAAGCTGTTGAGCACTTTTGTCCTTCAGCAAATTATAAGACTTCTTTAGAACAAGACTGTTTAAACACAGTCATCTTTTGTATTGGAAAAATACCAGTCACATGATATAACACCACCACTGAACACCTCCCTTACATTTTCAACCTGAATAAATTTGACTGTAAACCACCAGTAATGAATCCTGTTGTTAAAGCTGTTATCAACACCTCTGACTTCTACTCTCACAAATTAAATTTTGTTAGTCAAAACATTAATTCTGATCTACCTTTGAACAATTTTTCATATCATTGTACCATCTGTATCATGAGTGTGATATGTTTGTATACTGACTATTCATATGCATCTTGTTCATGTTTCTGTTTTTTTCATTATTGTTTGCACAGTCACTGTTTTTCTTACTGTTGTGTGCTCAAGTGTCTCATTATACAATGTATGTATGTTATTTTCTCTCTGTATCTTGTGGTGCTTTGCTTCTTGGGCCTCTACTGAAAAGGAGTTCTCCACCCAGTCAACTAACTAACTAACTAACTAACTAACTAACTAACTAACTAACTAACTAACTAACTAACTAACTAAATAACTAAATTACTGAGTAGTTGCATTGATAAGGCAGTCCTCATCTGCAACAGATTTGAGAAATTTAAAAACAATCTCCTGTAGTAGAATACCTATAGAAATAATTTACATGACAAAGGAAATAAACTACTTATTGCTTGTAAGAGGTGTCATTCTTTCTACCTCAACAGTATGCATAAACTAGTAATGAGCTTAAGGGAATTATTAGGAGTCTCAAAGCTGAGTATGATTCTAAAATAGCTACTAAAACCAAAAATAGCTACTAGCATAAGACAATGTTCAAAGCTAGTCCACAATAATACTGCCCCTCTGGACCAAAGGAAATAGCTAATATCCTACCTGACAAATTTAGTACAAATGTTACTCCACCAGTTATAGCTGTTACCTGACAACTCCTATATTTATAGAAGCACTTCTTTCTTAATTAGTTTTACCTCACCCTTCTTACTAGACACTTGTGATATAACACCTGTCTTCTACAATTCCTTTCAATATTCTATGCTGTTATGCTGCTGTCCCCTCCAACTGTTCAGCTCACCTGTTTTTTTCATGTTCACTCTGTGTTCTTCATTGGTTTAGACAGTTCCTTCTAGACATTGCTTTATATATACTACCAGTCTGGCCCATTCTCATCTGTAAAAAAGGAGATACTGCCAGCCCAGCTATCTGGAATTTTGTAAGTGGTTGTGTGTAATTTGGGAATGTCAACATGCTTCATGTACAATGCTTGTGTTGTAGATGTATTAGAACTGTATGTCGTATTGCAGAGACATATGTGCTGAAGAGATATTTTGTAAAGTACTGAGCAGAAATGTACACTATTGTAGCTGTTTAGATGTATATATTTTAACAATGGAAACTGCAACACAAAAAGTTAACTTCAGAAGAATAATTGAGATTGAAGTACTTTAAGGCTGGGCCATAAAAAGAGATGTTATCTTTCAGTTTCAGTGCAGCAGGAGACATCATGTTTAGAACTAGAAGTTTTTTGTATTGTCTTTAAATACAGAAGAATGTAAATTATTTTACAACTTCCACCATTTGCCAAAAGATCTGAGGTCTATTTATTTTCACAGGTAGATGCTAAATGCTACAGTGGGGATTTTTACCTGGGATAGTCAGATCACAAGAAGTGATGTCATGCTGCAAGCTATCCCAGCAGTAATTTGAAATATTAATTTAAGAAGTCTCTGAGAGATAGAGAGATATAGCATTTTGTATTTTGTCTTTGACCTGACAAGAACATCCACTCACCACATTAGTAAGTAAGGTAACTAGGGTACAGTAATTTCTCTTAGATACAGTCAGGAATATAGTGAAGTATAGCTTAGATGTTTTCTTTATTATGTGAGACTGCCCTGCAATATTGTTTTAAGTATTTCCTGTGATTTTGAACTCTGATGTAACAATCATTATTTACTGAGTATTTTCTTGTTCTTTTATTATTTATTATTAAATATATTTAAACCTTTCATTGTGGCTGATATTTGTGAGACATATTTAACTTCTGAGACTATTTGCATACTTATTTGGTGACACTGTCAGCCACTCATAATAGCCTTGCTTTTGGTCAAACCATTTGGATTAATAGTAACATTAAACAGTAAGATTAGGCACCCTTTGTTAAGGGCCTTAAAGTGGCTGATAAGAACATGACTGGTGGCAATAATAACTACCTTATAGTCTGGGCAGAAGGAGGCACAGCTAGTGAAATGTGCCAACCTTTCCCATGTGTGTGTGTGTGTCTGTGTAAATCAAAACTCAAAGAGTATGTGTGTCAGCTACTTGGGCAGGGACATGAAGCACTAGTTGGACAGAGAGGGTGCTGGAGGTCTTGGCTTGGCCACTCAGCTGAGATCTCAGCTCTATAGCTGTGCCAGTGGGGAGTTTTATTGGGGATCTGGAGAAAGAGGGAGAAACTAGCCCCAGACTGACTGTGGTCTCTGTGTGTTCTTAAGGGAAACTGCACTTGATGCAGAGAGCTGCATCTGGAAATACTATGTCTGTAACTTGTCATCCTCTCAATGTACTGGGGCTAGTGATATGAACTGAGGCTCATTGATTACTCTTGCCAGTGGTGAGGCATCACATTATATATTTTAACAATGGAAACTGCAACACAAGAAGTTAACTTCAGAAGAATAGTTGAGATTGAAGAGCTTTGTGGTTGGGCCATAAAAAGAGATGTTAAATTTCAGTTTCAGGGCAACACGAGACATAATATCTAGAACGAGAAGTTTTTGCATTGCCTTTAAATGTGGAGGAATGTAAATGATTTTATGACTTCCACTATTTACCAAAATATTTATGTATTTGCATAGGTAGATGATAAATGCTACAGTGGGTGTTTTTACCTGGGATAGTCAGATGACAAGAAGTGATGTCATGCTGCAAGCTATCCCAGCATTAATATTTGAAATATTAATTTAAGAAGTCTCTGAGAGATATAGCATTTTGTATTTTGTCTTTGTCCTGACAAGAATATCCACTCACTACATCTGCCTGCTTGCTCAGAAAGTAAGTTAACTAGGGCCAGTAATTTCTCTTAGACACAGACAGGAATATAATGAAGTATAACTTAGATGTTTTCTTTATTTATTTGAGACTCACCTGCAATGTTGTTTTAAGTATTTCCTGTGATTTTGAACTCTGATGCAACTGTGATTTTTTTTACTTGGTATTTTCTTGTTCTTTTATTATTTATTATTAAATGTATTTAAACCTTTCATTGTGGCTGATATTTGTGAGACATTTTTAAGTTCTGAGAGTAGTTGCATACTTATTTGGTGACACTGTGGGCCACTCCTAATAGCCTTACTCTTGGTCAAACTACCGTTTAGATTACAAAAACAAAAGAGCAGGCAACATGTCAGCTAAATCCACAAATCTTTGTGGATTTAGCTGACACGTTGCCTGCTCTTTTGTTTTTGTAAGTTTATCAACGCAGTTTGTGGCTCTTACTGTTTAGATTAATAGTAACATTACACAGTAAGATTGGACACCCTTCATTAAAGGCCTTAAAGTAACTGATACAGATGTGGCTGGTGGCAGTAATAACTACCTTATAGTCTGGCAGAAGGGGGAATAGGTAGTGAACCTGTGCCAGCCTTTCCCAGGTGTGTGTGTGTGTGTGTGTGTGTGTGTGTGTGTGTGTGTGTGTGTGTGTGTGTGTGTGTGTGTGTATATGTGTGTGTTTGTGTAAATCAAATCTCAGAGTATGTGTCTGTATCAGCAACTTGGACAAAGACACAAAACACTGGTTGGACAGAGAGGGTGCTGGAGGTCTTGGCTTGGCCACTCAGCTGGGATATCAACTCTATGGCTGTGCCAGTGGGGAGTCTTATTGGGGATCTGGAGAAAGAGGGAGAAACCAGCCCCAGACTGACTGTGGTCTCTCTGTGCTCTTAAGGGAAAGTGCATTTGGTGCAGAGAGCTACATCTGGAAATACTGTGTGTGTACTTGTCATCCTCTCCATGTCTGTCCTCCCACTACTGCTAGTGGTGAGGATTGAGGCTCCTTGATTACGGGGCCAGTGGTGGGGTATCATACCATCCTTGCATTCTTTTTATATCTAAACTTAACTTGACTATACCTCTGTTTCTAGCTATTCCCTTCTCAGTGTATATGCTATAAAATATCAGGGATTCAGAAAGGATACTGCAAGGCGTACACCTTGTGTACACCTCATAGTAAACATTTCCATTTCAGAGACATACCTGTCATAGTGCTGTACCATGAAGCAATACAACACCTGTGGAGGGCTGTTTCTGCAGTCTACTGCGAATAGTAATGTGGCATTGCAGGGACTGAGCTATGCTAATTATCCATGTGCTCTCTTCCCAGAAATGTGTGCAGTAATGCCTTTACACAGCAGAGTGAATCAGATAATCACTCAGCTGCATAAATTAGTTTAGTTGCTCTTGTTAATGAACATGACCATAAGCTCATGTTCACCCATTGTTTCCAATGAGTGAGATCACATTAGAGATAAGTGCCCAGGAGGTTAGCAGACAGATGTTATTGGGGGTGTGTGAAAAAGATGTAAACCCTGTACCCTTAGCACTCAGCCTTCAATTGTTAGTGCTCTGCATCCCCGATAGATACCAGTCTAAAAGGTAGGGAAAATACCAGGCTAAAAGTTAGGGAAATTTTTCAGAGCCTGCACCCTTGACACAGAAAGCGACTTGTCAGTCAGGAGGCTTAACCATCTACACTAACTAAGGAGTTTGTATAGCAGGGTATTTTTGCATAATATTAAATATGAAAGTCTAATGTCTGAAATTGTACACTAATTGCAACAGTCCATGAGTTACTAGGGGCAGGGCAGGTACAGGAGGCAACAGCAAGAGCATTTTGTAAAATAAGGGACAATTGAGAGGAATGGGGACCCATTTGGGGGTAAAGCCAGGAGAAATACTAGACAACACCAGAGAAAATTTGCAAACTTTTATTTGGACTCACTTAAAAAATGAATAGAGCAACAGGTCTAGGATCATGATGCCTTTTACAATCCATGAGATGAATGAAACTAAAGTCTGGCATTTTACTGGGTGTAAGGATTAGTTATTTATGAAGAGAGGGACAAAAACAAGAAACAACATCAGAGGTGTTCTGTCAGCTTAAGGACAGGTAAGAGGTATGTTGATATGTGTGTGTGTGTGTGTGTGTGTGTGTGTGTGTGTGTGTGTGTGTGTGTGTGTGTGTGTGTGTATGTGTGTGCATCTGCGTGTGTTTGTATGAATGCTTAAATGTGTGAGACAGTGAATGGGGAACTGCCTGTGCCAACATAATGCATGTGCTGCCAATGTTGACAACCACAGAATAGTGCTAATTTATACTTGTGGCAGTTACAGGCAACTCAGAGACATGAAAATTAGTTGTTACCAAAAACTTTCCTCATTGCAGCTAACAAGACTTTGAACCACATCTTCCCACATTATGGAAACAGTCCATTTTGGTCGCAGCTGTTACCACCGACAGTGGAGTTCTTTTTGAAACCCCAGAATTGTATACATATTGTAGTGTGAAGAGCCTCATGTAAGTTTGTTTTCTGATGTATTGAGTCACAGCAGAAATAAAACTAAAAAAAAAACTCAATAATTGAGGGTAACTGGAAGCATAAAAGAATTTAAGAGCAAAATAAAGATGCCAGAAGCTTCTTTTTATTACAAAACTGTGCTTTCATCTTTAAAGAAGAATTCTCTTATCTGTTAAAAAATACTAAGCATACGATATAGTTCTAAAATCTGCAGTGTCTGACTTTGTACCTGTTATAAATCAAAATAGTCTTTACTTGAAACAAGACAAAATACCTTGATTACTGTAAAATCTTGCATATTCCTTATACAGTGATGCCATTGACATTAGAAAGTTTATTATAAATAATTAACATATTTTAATGGATGAATAGTGGTTATTGCATACAGTTGGTACAGATGTCATGTCTGTGTACAGAAAGGGGATTTATTTTACAATACTGGAGAAGAGTAGTGTGCTTAATAAAGGGCTAAAAAGACTGGAGGAATGTACACATGTGGTGAATGATGTAAGTACAGATTAATTTCTGAATAACCAGTGAATCCCTACAACCCCCTCCCCCGTCTTGTCTATACTATTGCTGTTGGAAGGCAGTACAACTGTAACTCGGTGGGAATTGCTTAAGTTTCCATGTGTTCTGGTTGTGACAGCTTCTTTGTAGGTAACATCCTGCTTAAACTGTCACAGTAAATATAAGAGTACAATTATTCTATTAAAAAAGAGATGAGAACACACTGTTTCATCACAGCAAAACGTGTTGTAACTTCCAAGAAATTTATGTTCAGTATCTTGGAGAAAGTGGAACTAATGTCAGGAGAGGTAATTACAACAGCATTTTAAAGAAAGATGAACTGTTCTGCAGTACCAGTTAAAATTAAATGTCAATCATCCTCCAGGCCTGAATGGCCATAACAACATTAAATGTGCACCTTTTTGCACATCTTACTAGGTTCAAGTTTTTTCAACAGTTATTTTTATTTTTCCAAAAATGTCTCATTCAATGGAATATTATGTGTCTATCCAATAATCTATATTCAAAGATTCCTTCCACCATCAAGAAGGGTGAGAGAAGACAGACATGGGAAGAATTTGAGGCTGCCCATCTAATAACCTGTTTAACAGTGACAGACGTATTACTTTGACTGTCATGTTTGTTCCAGAGGTGTGATATGAATCTCTCACACAAGCATGTCTTATTTATCTGTTGCACGGTTTGTTCCTTTAACTGGGTATTTGAGGAACCACCTATTCTGCAAAGAATAGAAGGTCAAAGTGGATCAGCTCTTTCATGTCTCAAAGGACTAGACCCATATCTCCACAGAGGATTCCATAAAGGTCTAATTACAGAGACAGCTGGCAGTCTGTACTGATGACTAAGGTTTTTGAGGCCACTGGATCTTTTTAGTAATGAGCCTCTCAGGTCTGTCAATCTGAGTGACATGCTTAGACAAATACATGCCAAAAGGAAAAAAAAAGGGAAATTATATTCAATAACAGATCTAATAAAATATGAATAAAGGAAATTAAGACTTCTTTGGATGTGGAGGAGATGCCTTTGGATATCAGATCAACGAAAGAAGATTTTATGAACTATTTTGGAGAGATGATTGCCAAAAGATAAGGAATAATCAACAAAAGTGCCTAGATCCCTTATGACAGTGTCTGCTGGGAAGGGCGTGTCACATTTATATTATCTGAGAAAGTTTTGTTTACCAAAATTAACTATACTTCAATAGTTTCACATTTAATTTGAAATCATTTTCCTTGCATCTATTGCTAACATGGTTTAACCCATGCTGGTCCAATTGTGAGTTAGTGAAAGATCAAATAACAACACTCAGTTTGCACTCATCTGTAAACATAGATAACCATAGGTCAGGAGTGTTGGCCTGAAAGTCTGAGAAATCAATATCAAATAGCAGAGGTCCCAGCACTAAGCCCTGTGGTACACCACTGGAAGCACTTTGCTTTTAGAAGTGACATCCATGACTCTAACCACAAGGATTCTATCAACCAGTTATCTATCCACTGCTTCAGTGACTTTTTCAAAGAAATGAATGAGGTTAAAAAGGCAGGATATTTCCCTGACAAAGCTGTACTGATGAAGGTCCATGGTTAAGAGATCTTTCAATATCCAGATTAAAGAGGTCTGAAATCATACACTCCATAGCTTTACATATAAGGCTTGTGAAGCTAATAGATATGTAGTTACAAGGATCTATGGTTGATCCACTCTTGTGCAATGGCTATACAATGGCTGTTTTCCAGATGTCAGGAATGTAATAAGCAGACAGGCTTAGAATAAAGAGGTTAAGTAGGGTTTAGGCAGTCTATATTTGGAACTGACAGTTAAACATTGTAGTACATTATTAGTGTCCATGGATGAGGTGTGCTTAGTTTTTGAGGAGTTGACAGGACCTGTTCTATAATAATTAAAGGGAAGGCTGGGATCGTGAAATCTATGAAACAGGTTTAACTGGTGGAGCAAAATTTCTACTAAATTTGTCAGGTAGAATATTAGCTGTTTTCTTTGGGACAGAGGGGCTGCGATACTGTTTGAGGGAAGGGAACATGCATTCCTCTTGTCAGTGATTTTTTTCTGTCTTGTATTGTTGGTGTAAAACATTTAGTCTTATTTCATTAAATAAAAACAAATAATAAACAAAAAACAGCAGGAAAAAATAAGAAAGAACTTTAATCCACTTAGCAAGCACTCTCATTCTAAACAGAACTTTGTCAGACTAAAGCATAAAAAAAATGTAAACCATTAAATAACCCAGACCAAGTTGAGGGTATTGAGGAATGTCACCCTATAATGATCCTTCTGAGTGTTTATTGGAAAGATGGAATAGTCTAAAGGGCTTGAATATCTACACATTTTCTTAGACCATAACTCATCAATCATTAACAATTTAAATGCTTCTATCAAAGAACAATACCAGCAACTGTAAGAAAATAGTGCAAGTTCTAATTCTGATATCAAGATGGAGAATATTCAGAATAAATTATACTTGAAAATTATACTCAAAAGAAGAGGAAGCTCAGGAAATAAAAGTGTGGTTGTAAAACTATGAACTAGAGGTAAAGTGACCATTCAAGAGATCAATATTACTGAGTCATCAAAATCAAATGTGGTGGATTCACTGAGTATTACTGGTCAAAGAGATATATTTGAAGCAACTAGCTTAGTCAATTTGCCTGTTGCAACTTGCAGATCACACTGTTTGGCAAACACAAATTTGAATATTCCAGTGTACAATACAGGAAGTTCCTCAACCAACTCAATCCCTGATAACAGATCATAAAGCCATCAACCAATGGGAGTTTATCAGGCTGATGGAGACAGTAACAAATCCTGGGCTTAGATCACTGCACAACCTCCAAGAAATGGGTGCAGACCAAGAAAGGATGTGAACAGGGCGATAAGAAACCAGTGGAATCAGAAAAAGAAATTAAATCAATTTTAAGCAAGGTGGATGATTCTTCCTTTAATATTGTTAATCTTTCAAATTTATTGGAGCTCAAGATTTTGAGCAAAATATGGTTGTTTGTTCTGTCAACTTAGGCAGATTTGAATGAGACTATCAACAATGTAAGAGAGACTATGCTAGGAAATTGAATTTTCACTGTCTGTTTGAAGCTAATTCACTGAGTTGAGCTTCAGTTAAGAACCCCAATATTTTTCAATCCACCACTGAGACCTGAAATTGAGGAATTTTGAAGGTTACTATAAAGGATATCATGAAATTATTAGAAAGTAAGCCTAGTGCTAATTTTTATAACTTATTGCACAATGAATGGGTAGCACAAAACAGTTTGAAAAATGATATAGATCTGCTAATTACTAAGGCTGATAATTGGGAATGTTATAGTTATTTTAAATGCAAGTGATTATAAAAGATGTATGAGATGTTAAGTGATTCTAACTTCTATTAAGAAGGTAGTTGGACTGCAATTTGTAAGGCTTACCATGTTATTGACTCATTAGTTGAAGAATAATTGTTAGAAGGACTGATTAACAATGCCTTGGTGGATTGTTTTAAAATCAAGTCTCCTAAGGTCAGTTACATTTTTGATTTACCAAAAATATGCAACAATTTTGATGAATCCTTTCAAATCCATTGTAGCAGGTAATGGGAATAAAATAGAGACAACTGTGATTTTTGTGGGCAATTTCCTGCAAAATGCAGTTTATAAAAATGGTTCTATTATCAGGGACTCTTTTGGTTTTATCACAAAAATTGCAAATATACAAACAGATGAAACTGATTTCCTTGGTAACTAGTGATGATAGCTTAATATATTTATTTTATTTTATTTATCATTTGTTGACCGGGAAAGTCCGACTAGGTTCCAGAGAGCCTGTTTTCAGTGGAG
The DNA here is from genome assembly GCF_019279795.1 of Protopterus annectens. Classification (NCBI taxonomy): domain Eukaryota; kingdom Metazoa; phylum Chordata; order Ceratodontiformes; family Protopteridae; genus Protopterus; species Protopterus annectens. The sequence continues at coordinate 1,826,562,478 of NC_056726.1, read as the reverse complement.
GCCCGGGGAGAAATGCTCCAGATGCATGTCTTTGGATTGTGGGTGGAAACCGGAGAAACCGGAGGAAAACCCACGTGAACACAGGGAGAACATGCAAACTCCACACAGAAGGCATCCCAGCCGAGAAACGAACTGGTGAACCTCTTGCTGTGAGGCGACAACGTTAACCGCTGCACCACTGCACCGCCCTATACCATTATGCCCACTGACATAGACCTTGAGATTATGCAAAAAGAGGTATAGTCAGTGAAATGTTTTCTTGTCTCCTTGTGTGCATGTTTTATTGAAATGCTCAATAAAAGTGTAACTTGAAGCTGATGCACACTTTAAGCAATGGAATAGAACAGCAAAGGGGACAGCAGTGGCCCCCCAGTTATGTCAGTATATTTATGACAGCATGGAAATGAATTTATCTTAAAGACTCAGTATAAAAAATACATTCTGTTGTATGCACATTTTCTTGATGATATATTTTCCTGTGAAGAGGAAACGTATCACAGTGGACAGAATTTATGAATTATTTATTCAATGTCTGTAGTTATATATATTTTTTTCCATTTAGCAGTGATCGGTATGCTATCACTTTTTCAGATTTATGTATTTATAAAGATGGGAAATCTCTTTTAACTAAGATCTATAATAAATAAGTACAGAGTAATACGTACTTAAATTACAAAAACATGTATTCTAAAATTCTTAAGAGGAACATAGTCAAGGGGCAATTTATAAGGGGGAATAGAATGACAGACCAAGTTAAAATTTTGAGGAAAAAGTAGAGTGTTGATTAAGAAGTTTTATTATAAGGGTTACCCAGAAGATCTGCTATTAGAAGCATTTAATGAAATCTAGAGAGAGAGAAATGATAAATACAAACTTTGCAGATTAACACTACAGCATCATAGTGATTGAACAAAAAGTTCTAGTGAAAGGTTATACTAAGTTCATGTTATTGAAGACTTCTATTGATGAAATGAATATTAAAAAGATGATTCATTATAACTGGAAGATATTTACTGGGTTTCCCAGATACAATAAAAAGAATTGATGAGATGCCCCTCTTTGTTCAGAAGAGAGGAACTAACTTTGGAGATACGTTCCAGAGGGAATGTAGCAAAGTAATTGATAGAAATAATGATAGTCAAATGTTTTGATTGTATTTATTGTAAATACATAAACAGTGCTGTCAGTAATTTAATTTTAAATAGTAAGAAAAAAGATCCTGGCACTACTAATTGTAGATTTAAATCTGTGATTTATGTCACCATGCTGCACAAAATATAAAGCATTTTTTATAAGCAAAATCACAACAGAATTGCATCAAAGAATACATGAACATTTGTATGCAGTATACACTGGAGTTGTGAGAAAGGTTTTAGGCATTCACTCTCATGCTGTTGATGCAGTCAGAAGCTATATTCTCAGGTTTGACACAAAGGATGATTTAGATATGAAAGAATATTCTTTGCAGATTAAACTGAATGCATAGTGCCTTCCAGGAAAAAAATAACAAAGAACATTTTATAGCTTTCTTAAAGAAAAAAATGTTCAAACACTAATTATGTGATGTGTCATGTGGGGTTATTTAATGGTTTACTATTTTTATGCTTTAGTCTGATGAAGTTCTGTTTAGAATTAAAATGCTTACTAAGTACCTTAAAGTTCTTTCTTATATTTACTGTTGTTATTTTTAGTTAAATTTGAGTGTCTTCTTATTCTCATTTTATTACACATTTTATCAGTTTGTAAAGTTTCTTATAATCCAATAAGTACTTAGTGGAAATGCATTATTTTAAGTTATTTATTTACTCTCTCATTTTCAGTTCTAAAGTTAGCAGTTCTTGATTTTCTTTGTCTATTTTTTGCCCTGTCACATGTCTGCTACCATCTGATTGCAACCCATGTTTTTTAGACAAGTACCTACGCTACATATATTACACTTATTTTGTTACCTCAAGAATCAAATTTTAGCTTCCACAAATGCAGGTAGGTAGATGGGACTTTTTTTGTAAGTGCCTTGCTGATGAACTAGGAGGTACTGGCAGTAAATATGACTTTGTTCTTCTACAGCATCACATCCCAGACCGATTGCATGCACTTCCAGAAGGCTAACTCCATCTGCTTGTCCATGCTCCAGCCTGTACCTTAGCAGATATGCAGTCAACAGATGATACATGAGGCATGAATGACAAAAGTTACTATTGTCTCCCCAAGGATAAATTGGCAATAATGCCTTCTGATCTTGCCAATGCGGCTGATTCTATGAGTACCAATATTCATTACTCAGTGCTAGTACCCCTGTGTCACAGTCAAGTCTCAGTCACCCACCACCTTCATTATTTTGCTAAGCTTGAACAGCTCCTCTCATACTCCTTCCTTCCAATCCCTGTCTTCTGTTATCTGGTTACTATGGAAAGTCACCATTTGCACCCTACTTTCTCTTCTTTATTATCTCTAAATATTATATCGTCTCTGTCCTCCCTACATTCTTAGCTGTATACCTAAACATTGTTGCCCATATTGCTTTCTATCTCCCTTTTCTCCTTACTTTATGCCATCTTTTATGCAGTTCTCTTATACTTTATTTCCTCATTCACCTTTCCTTACTTTAAACTTCCTTCTGACTGACTAAAAATGATTGCATTTTTGTATATGTCAGTACCTAAAATGGTCCTACATATTGAATTCACTTTCATTCCTCCATCTATTTGTTACATTGCAGATTTATTTTATATTCGTCTTCCATCACTACCATACCCACATACCCCTATGTCTCCTTAACACCCATAATCATTTTTTATCCAGCTTGACCCTCTGTGCCCCACATGACTTCCTCCTTGATTTTCTTTGGATGCCTTCTATTCACCCTAATCCTTTTCCATTTCCTTTATCCCACAAAAATATATTAGGTGTTCTTATTGATAAAAACCTAAAATTCTATGCTCACATATCCCAGTAAATCAAAAATGCTCATATTATTATATAATAACAAACTATCCTCAGCACTCTTTCTAGATATTTCCAAGGCCTTTGACATGGTTGACCACAAAATGGTTATAAATACCTTGAAGGCCTTCTCCTTAAACAACCATGTGCTCCAATGGTTTCAATCCTACCTGCAGGGCAGGCAACAGGCAGTCCTATGGCAGGATAAGCTATCATCCCACTTACCCATCACACTAGGAGTCCACCAGGGCTCTATACTAGGACCCCTTCTTTTCTCTGTCTTTATCAACAACCTTCATACAGTCATCCCAGATGCTACCTGCATTCAGTATGCGGATGACTCCACTTTGATTTGTTCTGCCACCTCCCTAGCTAATCTATACACATTAACCCAAAATACCTTCAATACAGTGGAAAACTGGCTCTCCAATCAATGTCTGATCCTAAACCCCAACAAAACTAAGCTGCTTCTATTCTCCCCACACACAGGACCCCCCCCGCCACTCTTCAACATAGCAGCTAACAACGGCACTATTATCTCCCCAGATGCCCGACTAAACTATTGGGTGTCATAGTCGATAACAACCTTAAGTTTGATATGCATATCAATCAAACTATCAAAACTATCAATAAAAAACTCAGCTCTCTTTACAGAATCATATTTTTGCTCACCCCACCTGCTAATACTGCAATTGCCCGATCCCATCTACTATCAACTCTTCTCTATGCCTTACCTCTATTCTCCAACTTGAACAAAACAAAACAGATCTTAATAAACTATCATCCTGCTATAACCACATTTCCAGATTTACTACTGGCACAGCCTACCGTAAGCACCATTGCCACAACCTAAATCTCCTAGGGTGGCTTGAACTGTCTAGCCTACTAAAGTTCAACCAGCTCATATTGGTGCATAAAGTTCTTTACCAACCGGAAAATACACCTGCATTAAAAATATTATCAGCCCCTACAGTAACAACTGGCCACTTTGCTCATCCACTAGACTCCTGGTTCAAACTTTTAAATCCAATTACTCAGCTGGGGACTCTCTGTTTGCCAACTCTGTTGGAAAGACATGGAGCCTGCTCCCAGCTGACTTGACTCTGGAACCCTCACTAACCCTATTCAAAAACAAACTCAAGAAATACTTCAAAACACACTGGTTAAGTCCTTGCACTAATCCTGACTAGTGTCCTTTCTATTACCTAGCCTTACCTTACCTACAACTGTTTTTACTTGATCTACCCACACCATTCCAGGAAGTGTCAGTTGTATAAACTACTGCTCAATTTGTCTTAAACCTGAATGTAATAAGAATCTACTATATATATATATATATATATATATATATATATATATATATATATATATATATATATATATATATATAAAATACTGAGATTTGCTTAAGTCTGTAACCTGTATGAAATTAGCATTTACTAATTGTTCTATGTGTTTTATGATCTTGGAGCTTTTCTCCCCAGGCCTCCACTGAAAATGGACATATATCCAGTCGGACTATCCCAGTTAAAAAATGTACAATAAATAAATAAATATTAAACTAGGTAATCTATACAGAATAAAGCCTTTCCTTACAAATTCCACAAGAAAAAACATAGCCAGAACATATCTTCTCTGTGCCCTTCTGTACGCATCTCCAATCATTACAAACCTGATTAAGACAGAACTATCTAAGATGGAAATCTGTTACAATAAAATTGCAAAATTTGCTTACTACTCACCCTACCAAACACACCATTGCTCTGCCTTACAGCAACTGCACTGGCTAGAATTACCTGACCAACTAGCACATACCCACCTCTCCTTCACACATTGTCTCATTCACCAACCCAGTAAAACTCCCACCTTGCAGGTCATGCTTCAGCACTACTCCAATAATCATGGTCTCTGACCTTCTACCATGTCCCTTCTGCAAGTTATCAAATCCAACAACAGACCTGGTGACTCACTGTATTCTAACTATATCTCCATAAAAATGGAATTCCATCCCTGAGCCCATCATAAGCACTCCTGATCCATTTCACTTCAAAAATAAAACTGCTACAAGAGTTCCTAGGTAACAATTATAGGTAACAACTGGATCTGCTCATGCTCGAGCCCTGGTTGACAACCTCTACCTTCTCTTTCCCTCCCCTCTCACTACCTACTTTATCTCTACTTGCCCACTCTGTATACCCTCACTATCCTAATTAATATGTCCCCCTTCTCCTCAATCTCTCCTGTTACCTTCATAATATTCAACTTTCTTCTTCTAAACTCTATAGCCCCATCAATCCCCTAAGTTTTTTCTTATTAGCTCTACTTCTCTGACTATCTTCCATTCCCTACTACCTTGTTTACCCTTCATAGAATCCTGTACTTACAGGATCAAGCTGTGAACCTATACGTTACTCTTCTCAGGATCAGTTCTCCTCATACATTCAGTTCCTATCTAATATATGTCACAAAAATCAATCAATCCTCTGTACACAAAGTGAACCTTATTACATGTTTTCTCCTCAGTTCCTCTGGAAAATTCTCACCTACTCACTTTTTTCTACTTCTGTGTTCTTGTAAAACCTAAATATAGTTCTATGTTTCTGTAAAAGCTTCTAAATATTGCTCTTTGTAAAGTTCTTTGTTCTGTAAATATTCTACATATTGTATAAACTCCAATTATTGTTCACTGTATAATTTTTGTAACAACTAATTAGGCCTATACTGGAGCTTTTCTCCCCGGGCCCCAACTTAAAATGGGCTACCACCCAGTTGAACTACCCTGGTAAACAAAAGTAAATAAAATAAGTAAATAAATTATATTTGTTGTCAAATGTGACTATGTAAGGCTAGTATTCATAAACTTCTAATTGCCTGCCCAACACAAAACGTTTAGTTTCAAGCCTCTCATCCTTTTTCTTCCAACAAACGTATCATATTTGTCTGTGTTTTGGGTTAATAGGAACATGCTTTAATAAACACAACAAATGCACTGCCACCATCAGTGTCATGGCAGCTATGCTTTCTAACAACCAGAAAGCTCCTTGTTCCACCTGGCCAATATTTCTTTTAGATTGACTTATTCCATCCTTCAAATTCTTTACCCTAATCATTTATGTCTTTATGTATAGGGTCAACCTTCAGATGCAGATAATTAGCTTTAGTTGTCAGCCCTGGCAATGTCCACCCTTCCATTGTGGTCTTACTCAGTACAGCAATTACCAGTCTTCTTAAATAAGTCTCTAGCCTGCTGTCCTGTACTACCCTCCCACTAAACTTCATGATCTCCTCAAATATCCAAAGAGTTGTACTGTTATATTTGTAAACAATAACACACATTCATTCACAAATAAGAGAATATTTACTTGTTTATCCTCTTCTAAAAGTCTATTTTCCAAGACTTCCACTACAGAAAAGCAGTGGTGAGAGCAGGCATCTTTTCTGCATCAACCTCTACTTCATCCTTTTTACCTGATATTATACCATTCACATCAACATGAAACTTTGCTTCGGCATATATTGCTCTAATTATCATTAATAATATCTTACCCCATCTTATTTTCTTCCATTATCTTCTTTTTTTCTGAAGCCCACTGGATTTGCCCATTGACTTCCCCTTCCTTCGCTCAATTGGCTCACTTGTTCTTCCCTTTAATATGACAGCCAGGCTGATCTGGTAGGGTGAGGCTATATATCACATTCTTTCCCTGAACCGAAATCATTGACAACAAATTTTTTCTCTTCTTAGTTGAGAGGTATGTGACAGGCAGCAGGCCAGTGTGCTGATCCAGCAGACGTCCCCTCTTGAAATATGTTCCTCCAAACAGTAGGTTGCAAGTTCCACTATTAATATTCACACCAAAGCACATGTGTGCTATTGCAAAAGGTAATCCCCTGCCTATGTGACACGGTGCTGCACACTGGGCTCACTAGGTTTGTGCTCATGGACAATACATAAACATACCTGTAGCTATCATCTAATGTGGTGAGCCAAACCACATCCCTGCCCACATAGATGAATAAGCTAGCTTGAACTTCTTACCCCCATCCTCTGCCATCAAGCCTATTCTGCTTTTGGAACATTGGTCACCTGAGTCGTAACTTGGGCTTTATCCCTCTTCTCTATGGGGCTTGGTTAATATTTGTAGAAGCAAATACTTTTTTTTTCAGATAACATCACACTCCCCTTACTTGATTGCTGTCTTCTATACCCATTCCAAGAATTCTAGCATATTCTACTTAATTGTAGATTTTTGTTTGATGAACACTGCCTGTGCTTCTTCCCCAAAGGACTGAATCTCCCTTCCTACCTTTGGACTAGCAATAGTCTTAGCATCTGCCTTAATTAATGAAATCAGCCTAAATTGACTGAGTTCTCCAAATATCACTTCCACTGATGCAAGACAATTGCTGTCACGTCATTTACTGATGCCAGGATCACCTTCTTCTCCACTGTCTTCTGACATGCTTTGTTTATCACCTAATTTACTTCCAATCCCACTAATTTGCAGAAGTCTTGTTGAGATCAATCTGGGATCATAGCATACCTTTCCTTAAGTTTTATATTACAGCCACCACCTCTCTTAAATCGACCTTTCAATAACAATTTTCTTTTCCCTTCACCTAAGACCAGCCCTTCTCAGACTGTTTTTGAACTTTTTTCATCTACTATTGTTTTCATGTCCCAGATTATCTATGCAGCTCTTACTAGTATGCTATGAAAATCATTACCATCATAACTGCTTTAAACACTTTTCCGCTAATTAGATTCTGGATATCTTGCTGTCTGACAAGACATGAATGACTGGTCACTGGTAGAGACAGGCTGCTGAAACCACAGTCAGTGAACTGCACTCTATTGTCCATGTCACTAAAATAATTTAAATAACATCCTTTGATCATTGCAGCTGTCCCAATGCTGTCAATAAACATAAACAATACTTATGTACTTTGTGTTGACTGAAGGACACCAGACAGGTTTTACATACATATATGGACTATAGTTTTACTGCTCTTCATCAAGACAGGAGGCGAGCCAATGTAGGTGACATTTCTATGAGGTATAATGTTGAGAAAAAGTCCTTTTCTCTATAAAACTCATCCTGCAAGCTTTAAAAACATTACATGCCTTCTGAGCTGGTGATATGCCACCCACCATTCCTACTATGTGTACATGAGAGGACTGAGTGGTTTCTAGCTGTCACTGTTTTCATATGTTTTATGTTTTTATGCTCCTCAACAGTTCCAAGATACTTCTATCATCTGTGATACTCCAGTTGGGGCTTTCAGCATCCTGACTTCACTTAACTATCTTTCTGTAATTTGCAAGGCAATTACATTTCCTGATTATAATTCCTCTCTGCTCCACTGCTTAATTACATTAACTCTTATTACAGTTCTTTATATCTTTCAGTTTCCATGCAATAATTTTGCCATATCTCTCCTCATTATCCCACAACACTGTATTCCTTGTTCCTATCTCTGGCATTCACTTATCCATACTTGTATGTTTAATTTACTGGTATAATTCTTGTATCTTCTTTCTTTTCCTTAGATTCACTTCCTCTGCCATGTCTCCATGGTCCCCTGTGCATTTTGTAATCACTTCAATTCCTTCTCTACTCTATTTTCACTTACCAATCACTGCATTATGAGCCTTAATTATTTTTTTCTGTTTTTGGAGGCTACTGTACTCATACACCAGTATTTCTTTGTAAAATAGTCATATATTTGCATGCATCTCCTTGAAATAAAGACTTTATTTCTGCACATTAATACCTGCTATCCAAATTGAACTATTTCTCATTGAAGTGTGGTACCACTTGGACCATGTAGATATACACTTGCAATGCTTATTAGTTTGGATGCATTTCTTCTGCCTTCTTTATTTAAGACGTATTAACATATATTCTAGTCTCTGTTCTGCATCCTTTCTTCAATAAGCGTTAAAATGTTTGAGAATATTTGCAAAGCCTCAGGCACTGAGTATGCAGTATGCGTGCTATGCATCCTTAAGTCAGCTTTATGTAAGAGAGGACCTTGCACCTCTATGAGGTAAAAAATAGTGGGGTAAACAAGGCCTACCATTTCTTGGCATATTGATATTAGAGATCCTAATCTTCTGAAATATGATCTATTGTTAGTTTTATTATTTTTGACAAAAGAATGAGTAACTCTTTTTCTTAAATAGCCATCTTCTGTAACAATTTCTCATGTTAATATCTTCTCACTAGATAGTAGTTGTACAGTAAGAAACCAAGTGTTCATTATTCATGTTTCTGTTACTGACCAAGGAGTTGAGAGTTAGTCTGTGATATGCTTCCTTGCCAGTAACACCAGGACATTCCACTAACACCCTGCTCAGTACCAGTACAAGATATTAACATTTTATTCATGTCATTATCAGCCTTCCCATTATCAAGTACGTGAGTGCCAGTTTTGTAACTGATGAAGTTTTATATGAACACCTTAACAAATGGGAAACGACTGGTCAGAATCATGTGTGTGTGTGTTTGTTCACTGTGTGAATCTGTAGCTAGATAATTGGTGTTTTAATATAGCTATCTGAGGCATGTATTTCTTTACTCATACCCTACACCCACACACACAAAGACACGTGTGTTTGTGTGCGTGTGTGTGTGTGTGTGTGTGTGTGTGTGTGTGTGTGTGTGTGTGTGTATATATATATACGTATGTCTGTCTGTGTGTATACCTATCCATATATATATATATATATATATATATACACACACACACACACACACACACACACACACACACACACACACACACACACACACACACACACACACACACACACACACACACAAACACACACACACAAATATATATATAAATGCATGTGTGTGTGTGTGTGTGTGTGTGTGTGTGTGTGTGTGTGTGTGTATATAATATGTGTTTATGTGTGTATAAATAGGTAGAAAGATTCTACATGTATATGCATATATATAGGTAGAAAGATTCTACATATATATGCATATATATATATATATATATATAAATATATATATATATATATATATATATATATATATATATATATATATATATATATTTATTTAATAAGAATTACAAGAAAGACTCAGCCAAGCTAAAGTCTTGAGCACTGAATAAACTTTAAATGTCCTGTAATAAAAAGAGGTGCATATTAAACTTTAAGGACAGAGCAGTGTTTCAGCTGCATGGCTTCTGAATGCCAATGACTTTTTACTTTTTAAGAATTTATAAACAAATTTAAGCCAATAAAACCAAACACAACAATCTGAAGATATGCCATGTTTCAAACTTGTTGTGACTTTGTTACTACAATATAAGTATACTGATTAACTATCCTTCAGAAATACATGGCTTAAATCCGTCCCTTTTCTCTCTCTCTTTCAGCTTTTCCCGGTTAGGGGTCGCCACAGTGGATTACCTTGTCCGCTCATGATTGGCAGTGGAGTTTACAGTGTCGAGCTGCTAGCTTGGCGCCCAACCTTCCACAGAAGGCATACACATGCACGCACTCATGCCTAGGGCCAATTTTAGTGTGCCCAATCCACTTGCAACATGTCTTTGGGGATGTGGGAGGACACCGGAGCACCCGGAGTAAACCCACATGACCGCAGGGAGGACATGGAGACTCCGCACAAAAAACACCCCAGCTGAAGATCATACCGGAGAGCCTCTTGCTGTGAGGTGACAATGCTAACCACTGCACCACAGCAGCTGTCCAAATCCCTCCCTGATGCCCTTCAATATTAATGTGGCTCAAAATGCCCCAAATAACATCAAAGCAAAGGGTAGAAAGCTTACACAGACAAACATTCAGTAAAAACTGCAAGAAAGACTCAGCCAAGCTAAACTTTTCACTGTGTAATACCTTAAACCTCATGTAGTGGAGGTCCATGGGGTATTTGCAAATGACCCCTTAAGGCTATATCAGTGTTTGAGCAACATGGTTTCTGAATGATCATTACTTTTTTACTTTTTCAGTCTTTATGGGAACATTCTGGCCAATTAAGCCAACCCTCACAAGCTGCAGACATGCCATGTTATGGACTTTTTGTTACCACATCAGTAAATATTAAGATTCCTGCAAAATTTCCCAAATAACATCCAAGCTGAGGGTAAAAATGTTACAGAGCCAAACCATTTAGTAAAAACTGCAAGAAAGACTCAGCTAAACAAAAGTATTCACTGTGCTTGCTTGTCTGTTTTTTTCATTTGTGTTTGTTTATGTTGCAATATTGTAGCAGTGTTTGTATATAGACATTTTACTGTGTGCTTGTAATTCCAAGATCATGTCATCTCAGAGAATGAAAATATTTCAACTCTTTTTTATAGTAGCCAGATTTTTTGAGAAGTTGTATCAACCTTGTAATAAGAATAATAAATAAATGGTGTGTGGCAAAATTGTTTGCATTCATGTGGGAGTGGTATAGTTGCATGAAACTTTATTAGTGTCTGAGTCCTGTCAATACCTTCATTGGTTTACTGATGGATATAGTTTATGCTGTGAGGTCTGAGGAAATGTGCTGCAGGGGAAGTACAACAAGGAGACAGAGAGAAAGTTTAAAAAGAGAGGAAGACTGTAATTGTATTTAGCTTCACCATCTGCAAGTCATCAAGCATTTATCATTTCTCTATGCACACTATTATCCACTCAAATACTGTAACAATTCATAATATATCAGACTTCTTCACAGTTAAACAAAAAATTGATGTGCTGCGCACTCAAAAAAAATGTGCACAAAAGACTAACAAAATAACTTTGGGGATCTAAACCAAAGACAAAAAAAAATCATAACAAGTAACAAATCAGATAAAAGGTAAAATTGCATTACTCATAAAATAGACCTGATTTTATCTATCTACTCTTAAAAGATTAAACAAAATTGTAGACGTATCTAAACTGCAATGCCAGCATAACCATCACTAGAATATTGAAATCATACAACAAAAATACCAGCCACTATCAAAAAAAATCTTTAAAACTGATTAAAAAGTGAACTTACAGGTACAGTAGAGTAAGACCCACAAGTATGTCTCTCAACTTATTTGCTTAAGTATCAGGGACAAAGCTAAAAAAAATTCCCGTCCCAAGACCCCAGATCAGGAACAGTTTTGAAATACTACTCTAGTTCACTTAAAAACTTAATAGAAGAGCAGATTCCCATCAACATGCATTTACTGAGCACTAAGAAGTATGAAAATTTTACTTTTGACATTATTGACTTAATATAATCCTTGTGATTTATTGGAAAATCAAAACAAATTACAAGAAACAGAGCAAAACCAGGGACAGTTTATTTTTACAGCTACCACATCCAATTAAAATGAATGGGAATGGTAACTTTAACTAAACAAAGATATAAAAGAACAAATAAAATATGTAGATATTAGGTTTCTCCTATTCATGAAAATTCTTCTACTATATGAGTAGGGAACTCAGCTTTTATCACTCATGGCATATTTACAGTGGATATAAAAAGTGTACACACCCCTGTTAATATGCCAGGTTTTGTGATATAAAAAAATGAGACCACAATAAATCATTTCAAAACTTTTCCCACCTTTAATGTGACTTATAACCTGTAAAATTCAACTGAAAAACAAATGTTAGGGGAAAAATATAAAAAATAAAAAATGTACAATAAACTGATTGCATAGGTGTGCACACCTTTAAACTAATACTTTTTTGAAGCACCTTTTGATTTAATTACAACATTCAGTCTTCTTGGGTAGGAGTCTATCAGCATGGCACATCATGACATGGCAATATTTGCCCACTCTTCCTTCCGAAAGCGGTCCAAATCTGTCAGATTGTGAGAGCATCTCTTGTGCACAGCCCTCTTCAGGTCACCCCACAGATTTTCTATTGGATTTAGGTCTGGGGTCTAGCTGGTGAAGCCATTTTTTTGTTGATTTGGATGTATGCTTGGGGTCATTGTCATGTTGAAGGGTAAAATTCTTCTTCATCTTCAGCTTTCTAGCAGACACCGGAAGGTTTTGGGCTAAAAGTGACTGGTATTTGGAACTGTTCATAATTCCCTCTACCTTGACTAAAGCCCCACTTTCAGCTGAAGAAAAGCAACCTCAAATCATGATACTGCCACTACCATGCTTCACCCTGGGGATGGTGTTCTTTTGGTGGTGCAAAGTGTCCTTGCCAAACATACCTTTTGGAACTGTGGTAAAAAGTTTAGCCTTGGACTCTTCAGACTATAACATATTTTCCCACATGCTTTCGGGAGACTTGATGTATTGTTTTGTAAATTTTAGCTGGGCCTGGATGTTTTTCTGTGTAAGAAAAGGCTTCCATCTTGCAACCCTCCACCATAGTCCAGACATATGAAGAATATGGGAGATTGTTGTCACATGTATTGCTCAACCAGTACTTGCCAGAAATTCCTGCAGCTCCTTCAGTGTTGCTGTAGGTGTTTTGGCAGCCTCCCTGTTCAGTTTTTGTCTTGTCTTTTCATCAATTTTAGAGGGACGTCCAGTTCTTTGCAACATCACTGTTGTCCCATATTTTCTCCACTTTTTGATGACTGTCTTCACTGTGGTTCATGGTATATCCAATGCTGTGGAAATTTTTTTGTACCCTCCTCCTGACTGATACCTTTAAACAGTGAGATCCCTTTGATGTTGTATAAGCTCTCTGTGAAACATGGCTTTTGCTAAAGCAGGCAACTGAGTAAATAGGTTCATATGTTCATAGGTAGGTACTAGGCTATCTGCCTGAGGGCATTTATAAGCCTAGCCAGAGTGTGTCGGCTTTCATCGCCCCATTGATTAATTAACTGATCCTCTGTCAAGCAGAGCCAATGAAGTGATCCCAAGGGTGTATTTTCTGTTACCCATCCACTCGTCAAGGTTTCTCTTGAAGAGTGTTAGTGAGGGGCTCTGCCTGATGTAATTTGGAATTTTGTTCCAAAGCATGGGGAGTCTCTGTGACAGGAATCTATCCCTCCAGCATGTTCTATTTATTGTTGTGGTGAGGTTTAGCTCACTAGAGCGTGTGGCTCGCAGTGACTTGGATTTCTTTAGGTGGAGCATGTCCATCAATTCTGAGTTGGACATGGCTTTGTAAGTCAGGCAGAGATCACCTCTGAGTAAGCGATATGCCACTGAGTTCAGCCGGAGTTTTTTCAGTCAGGCTGCATAGGACATATGTTTGAGGCCAGTAATCCTCTTGGTGAGGTACCTTTGTGGTCTTTCCAACTGTTGGAAGTGTCTTGTGAGGTACATCCCAAATGGGGCATTGTACTCTATGATGCATCTAATAAGTGATGAGTAGAGGGGCACTATAACCTCTTTATTTCTAGATACAAACCCTTTAGTAATTAGATGGGCCACCTAGAAGGATTTCCTAACTATTTTGGCAATATGATTGTCAAAGGAGAGATTATTATCTACCTGGGTCTCCAGATCTCTTATTACCTCTATTAAGGGGGCTGCCACCTAAGTGGTAATTCATGGGTGTTTTGTTTTTCCCAAACAGGATGACTATGCATTTTTTTGGCATTTAGCTAGAGGACATGACTTTTGACACCAGGTATCCATCTTAGTAAGGCCCTTTTGGAGGATGTCCATGTCAGCCGGAGAGTCAATTATGGCTCCCAGTTTGCAGTCATTGGCAAACTTGGTTAGCCATAGTCCTTCTGTGTTTGCCTGTACTTCTGAGAAGTATATGCTGAACAGTAGAGGTCCCAGGACCGAGCCTTGTGGGACCCCACTTGTGACTGGTTTAAAGTCGGACCTGGAGCCCACTATTCTTACTGTGTGAGTTCTGTCTGTAAGCCAGTTGGCAACCCATCTCATAATGTAGGGGTTTATGTTCAGGCTGGTGAGTTTTTCTGTAATACCCAAGTGGGGAATAGTGTCGAAAGCCTTGGCGAGGTCAAGGTAGCTGTGTGAACCACCATTCCCTCGTCTATGGCCTTGGTGACTGTCTCAAAGAAGTCAACCAGGTTTAGTAGGCATGATCTGTCCTTAACAAAGCCAAACTGGGTTGGCTCAAGTGTTTGGAGGTTCCCAATGTCTTTGTTAATGAGTTCCATGATGATGTGCTCCATAGCCTTACAGACCAGGCTAGTCAGGCTTATGGGGCAATAGTTACCAGGGTCAGTTGTGGCCCCTCCTTTGTGGAGAGAAATAACCATTGCTGTGCACCATTCTATGGGCACATAGCCTGTGGAGAGGCTGAGATTGAACAGCGTGTTTTGGTGGGGGGTTAGTTCATTCTGTAGTTCATGCAAGACGTAGCCTGGTACACCATCTGGTCCCACTGACGCTGTGTTTTTGGATTTTGAAAGGGCTGTTTTCACCTGTGCGTCTGTGACTTTTGGGACACTACACTTTTCCGGTATTGTTGTGGGCCCTTTTGGAGGTGAGAGGGGGTTGAAGTTTGCCCTGAATCTATCTGCCTGGATGTTGGCAATATCAGTAGGTTCAGTATATTTTGTGCTATTTTGCATATCTGCGAGTTGCCCCTTAGATTCATAACATAGCTAAAGAAGGCTTTGTGGTTATCTTTTGAATCCTTGGCTATTTTTCTTTCGAAGTTAGCCTTGGATGATTTCATGAGGGACCTTAGTTTTCATCAGGGATGTCTTTCCTTCTTGGGATTTGCTTTTTTTCTGAACTAGTTTCCCCCTTCTATTGTATAGCCTGTTTATTGCAGGGGTCCACCAAACTGGTTTCCTTCTCATAGAGGAGTGAGTCTTGGTTTTGCTAGGGATGGCATGATCCATGCATCCTTGTAGGTGCTCATAGAGTGCATTTGTAAAGGTTTCTGCATCTTGGGCAGTGTTATCCTTTAGCATGGGGGCTGCGAAACTTACCATCTCTGTCTTAAGTAAGGTGAAGATTGCTTTAGAAAAGTTTTTTACTGTGGTTTCCTTAGTTGGGGGTGGTGGTGGGGTGTGGACATCCAGAGTGATTAGTTTATGGTCTGATCTCACCAGTAATGGGCTGACCTCCGGTGTGGAACACCTGTCGCCCATGTTGGTGATGACCAGGTCCAATATGTTTTCACCTCTGGTAGGGGAGTTTACCAGCTGATCCAGGGCATTTGAGTTGATGAATTCCAGGAAGCGCTGGGCCTGGGAATTTGTACTCAAGTAGTTTTCCCAGTGAATGGTAGGGTAATTGAAATTGCCCAATATCAGGGTGTTCAGTAGGACCTTCATGTTTTCCAGTGCCTCCAGAAGGCCGCAATTTGCATCGCAGATCTGCCCGATGTTAGTTGCACATGGATGATCTCAGAGGTATCATGCTGCGCCACTAACCTGGAGGTGTAGGTATCCTTGATGAATATGGATACACCCCCTCCTTTTGTGTTTTGGTCCATGTTCTGTGGTCGAAACGTGTGGTATGAACTGTAGCCTGGTAGTGTGGGGTGCTCTCTGGAGCCTTGAACCAGGTTTCAGTTACTGCACAGATGTCAACGTTCTCCATACTGAGGAGTGCTTCGAGCACGTGCATTTTGAGATTTAAACTCCTGGTGTTGAGTAGCATAATCCTCAGTTTTTTGTTAATTGTGCTGTTTACAGAGGTGGGTTTGACTTTTGAGACTTGCCTAGAAAAGGCACTATGGGCACAGCAAGAGCCTTGGCCAGTATTCGAAAGCCTAAGGTTGACAGGTGCAAGCCATCTCTTGCGAAGCAATGGGGCTTGTTGAGCATGTCGTCCCAGGCTGGCAGACACTGGATCCCCTTTGAATGACACCAGAAGCTTAGCCAATTGTTGAAATTGATCATTTTTTCTTTATACTGAGGGATCTTTCTTGGTGAGGCAGGATGCTACTCACGGTCAGGTTCATACCAGCCTGGGCTACATGATCAGAGAGCTCTTCCATGTCTCTTTTCATGTAGTCCAGGGAGGTACATCTCAGGTCATTCACACCAACATGAACAATGACAGAGTCATATATATACTTGTTCTAGAGTGACCTGAGTGCTTGTGTTATGTGGCGGATATTACTAGTGTGTTAGGTATGTTATTTCGCCTTAAGGGCTGTGATTGTGCACACACTAATTTTGTGTTTTATGTGTTGTCTTGTTTGTGACGGGAAGTGCAGGTTGTTTTGGTGTCAGCTTTGGAGGTCTCTGATGCTTTTGCAGGTTTTTATTTAGAGCCTCCGAGTATGATTTTTGTGTATTTATGTGTATTTTTTGCCAGTGCTGTTTTAGTAGGTCTGTGTGTGGCTGGAGTTGTGGTGCAAGTGTTACCCTTCTCCTCTTGACTGCCTATTCCAGTCTTGGGTGGAGACAGCTTAGCTTCCAGTTTGGCTGTATAATTGCATCTCTCGCAAACGTTAGTGTTTTGTGGTAGGAGGAGAGGGTTGTCTGTGTACATGAGGCAGTTGTAACATTGCCTCAGGATACCCAGATTCACCAGCTGGACTGGAGAGTGCACCTGAAGTTGCCCTTTGGTCATGCCTGAATACTAGGGTGAGCTGCATAGCCACCTGGTTGGTGAGGGGTGAATAAAGAGCCTTGCCCTGCTGAGCAATCATTGTCAGGGTATATTAGTGCTTGCTATTAGGTCTGAGCAAGTGCTGGACTGTAAGATGTTTTTGATTGCTTAGGTTGAGAGTTAGACAAGTTTCAAGGGAAAAACTGAATAGGAGACTTAGTGGAGCTGAGAATAATTTAACCGTAGCTAACCGGCACTGCCCGGTTGCCAAAACAGTGCAAACGAGGTTTTTATAGTAGGGAAATGAAAGAGATAGAAATTAGACCAAAATGGCCAATAAACTACTAACTTCTGGGCTGGAACCACTCCTCCAGGGACAGATAGGTTGCTCAAAGCTCCCCTCTCTCACAGGTGAACAGAGAAACTTCCTTCTATCCAAGTAAGGTATGGGCAATTCAGAAACTAGTATCACAGCCCTGAATGCAGCACTAACCTGAGAACTGGACTATAATAGCTTAGAAAGGTGGGAAACAACAATTTTTTTTTGTTGTTGTTTTGAAAAGTTAAGGCAAAAACTGTAAAAAAATGATACACTTAAAACAGCTTTAAATGACTACAAATGCTCAGAAAATGCTATCGCACTTTAGTGTGTAGCCTGTAACAGTTAAACAAATTATTTAAACAAAAAGCAACTTTTTAAAAGTGCAGGCAGTCAAATAAGTACAATATGTGAAAACAATGTCAGGAAAATCCTACTAGGACAGCTGAACTTTATTTGGGGTTAATCAGAGTCTCTTTAATTGATGGCAGGTGTGTACCCAAGAAGACTGATTGCTGTAATTAAATCAAAAGGCGCTTTAACAAAGTATTAGTTTAAGGGTGTGCACACTTATGTAACCAGCTTATTGTATGCTTTTTAATTTTTATATTTTTCCCATAACAGATTTGTTTTTTAATTGAATTGAATTGTGCTGGTTATATGTCACTTTAAAGGTGGAAAAAGTTTTGAAATTATTTATTGTGGTCTCATTTTTTTTATATCTTAACAGGGGTGTGTACACTTTTTATATCCACTGTACCTGTCATGAAACTTTTTCCCTAATGTGTGCGTGTGTGTGTGTGTTTAGAAACAGAAAGAGAGAGACAGATATGAATATAGATATAGATATAGCTGCAGATATAGATATAGGAGCACATGTCACATGGCCTAACACTTAATATATCAAACATGAAAATCTCAAGCAAAACTGATAGAAATTCAAAAAATCTAAAAAAGAAGAAAAACACAGTAAATATACACACAGACACACACACACACACACACACACACACACACACACACACACACACACACACACACATATGAATGTCGCCATAACAGAATCTGTATCCTACAATTCAGAGATAAGGCATATCATAGTTTGAAAACAATATTGTCTGTTAAATATCAGTGAAAACCACTGTGCTGATAATAAAACACTGCATACTTTTTTACAAGTAAGAACAGAGGAAGGAAGCTATTTGTGGCAGAGTTCTTGGAATGTAAGCAAGAGAAATGCTACCTTTAGCCTTCCTGAATTTCAAAGAAAGACATGAAATGTCAGACCGCTTCCAGTATCTTTGCCGCAATAACCAAAGCTGCTAAGTGAAGGGCACCTTATCACAATAAAGGGTTTAAAAAGTTGCTGCTCATGCATCACAATATGTCTTTAATTAGGGTTGTCAAATTCTCATGTCAAAAATTCTGGATATGTACATGAAAGGAAAATGTGTGTAATTCTGGTACCCCAGTCCTCTCCCACTCAGCCTTTCCTCCGTTTCTTCCCAGTAGTGATAAACACTGTTCAGAACTCTGAGTGTACATACTGTTTTCTGTGTTACTTCTACAACTTGGCTAGGCTTAGAAAGACACCTTATTGAGTCTGTGTCGATAAATCTAACCAATCTATTTATTTACCTACTAACAAGTAAACAGAAGCAGAGTCTGAAACTGGTAGGGAATTCATTTAATAGGGAAAGTAAAAATAGGAGGTACATTTGTAGGTCTTCTGTAGCTATTCATAGCCACTAGAAAATCTACACATGGGATAGGGTAGGAGAAAGGAGCTACTGCATACTGGGAATGCATTACAGGCAGAGAAATCTATAGCCGGAGAAAAGGATGGCAGTTCCAGCATAACAATCGTGATAGCTCCAGGGTTAAACAGAACTGGTGGAATATATAACCAACACTGGATTACATTTTGTATATGCACATAGACATGTAGGGATGTAGGGGGTCTACATGCGTAAAGCTAAACTGACATTTTTTTTTTTAATAGAGATCAACCAGACAACAAAAAATGTTGCCAGTACCAATAAGTCTCACAGAAAAAAAATGCACACACGCGCACACACACACACACACACACACACACACACACACACACACACACACACACACACACACACACACACACACACACACACACACACACACACACACATGCATGCACGCACACACACACACACACACACACACACACACACACACACACACACACACACACACACACTGGCAAATGAACTGGACTACAAGGTACATATACACAAATTAGTTTTTTCTTCTTGTAACCATCTCCATGTATGGAGGGCTTCACTAGACTCCCTTTCCCAACAGTGAATAATCTCCTTCAGGGTCACATCACTATCACACAGCATGTACAGTAGCACCACACTCTTATATAGTATGCAAACACATCAAACAAATCAACACACTCTGATCCAACATCACAGATTAGAGCATAGACAGTATATATACATATATCCCACATATTTACATACCGATGGTGCAGTGGTGCAGCGGTAGCACTGTCACCTCACAGCAAGAGATTCTCCAGTTTGATTCTCAGCTGGGGTACCTTCTGTGCAGAGTTTACATGTCATTCCTGTGTTTGTGTGGGTTTCCTCCCATGTTACAAAGACATGGATCTAGAACCTTTCTCTCTGGGCCCCTGCGGAAAATTGGCTTTGTTCCAAGTCGGACTTTCCCAGTTAACAAATGTTAAATAAAATAAATAAATACTGTATGCCAGCATATCACAGGTAAGTCCATATAGTTCACATTATCTTTTATTGACTGTTTATCTTTGCATGTACAGACAGATGGTTATAGAGTCCAATGTACCATTTAACAGATCCAGCTGCATTGTAGAAATATAAGGGCAGAAACATCAGTGTCACCTATTTGGGTAATAAAAAGCTCATGCTTAAAAAAAAATATTGAAAGAAACCAAAATATGTTTGTCTGTAATAAGCCTAAGTACTGATGGTCTCATTAGACTTTCATTTTGCTCTGAATAATATAATAGCATTGGAAAACTTTGCTATTAGCTTTCCTAAAACCTAGTATATAAGTTGTTATAAATAATGTGGTCACATGTTTAAATAACTTATCTAACATTTTTTTAAATCAAAGTAAAACAACATTTTCTAATAAGAAAAAAAACACCATTATTATGAAAGAACTAGCTAAGGAGAAAGATGTTTTTCACTAACACTTATAATCTGCATGTGTCAAGACACTAGGTCATACGCTGCACAAATACTTTTTGGTAGAAATTTTCTGAGACACCAAAGTTCAATGTACCTGTGCTTGTCTGACTTGTTTATCTGTAACTACATAATGAGGCCATGAGCCCAGCAGAGCATTAACACAGGGAGTACACAGACAGCTACACTGAGAGATAACCCAAAACACTTCCTTTTCTCACATATGGATTCAACAGTGATACAGGGTATAGAAAAAGAATCTGGAATGGGGCAGATCCATAATTCTGTGCTCCATATAATTTATATTGGATTAAAACAACTCATTACTATTTCTTAATAAAAGAAAAGGTAAAAACAAAGTAGATTAATACTCTATACATTTTTTTACTAGAGAGTAAATACACTGTGTAGAAATAATACAAACATGATGACCTCAGGAGGTTACATGCATGTACTGAGGAAAGCAAAGATTGAAGGTGATAGTTCGCATATCTTAGCTGCTATCCAAAGCAATAAGTCATAAATATACCAGCTTGGGAATTCAAATGGATATTTCTTTGTGCTCTATAATTTATTTTATTTATTTATTTATTTATTTGAAGTTTGTCTGTCAGGATGGTCCATTGGGCCATGAGAAGCCCATTTTTAATAGAGTCCTGGGGAGAAAAGCTCCAAAACAGTATAGTATTACAGATTACAGCATTCTTCTTCTTCTTCTTCTTTCAGCTTTTCCTGGTTTGGGGTCACCACAGCGGATCACCTGTCCGCTCATGATTGGCAGTGGAGTTTTACAGTGTTGAGTTGCCAGCCCAGCACCCAGCCTTCCACAGAAGGCACACACTCACACCTAGGGCCAATTTAGAGTGTCCAATCCACCTACAGCATGTCTTTGGGATGTGGGAGGAAACCGGAGCACCCAGAGGAAACCCACGCAACCACAGGGAGGACATGCAGTCTCTGCACAGAAGGCACCCCAGCTGAGGATCGAACCAGAGAACCTCTTGCTGTGAGGTGGCAACGCTAACTGCTGCACCACTGTGGCCACCCTACTACAGATTACAACATTATAAAATACAAAATTATAAAATTACAAAATTAAGAAAACTTACAAAATTGTTACATGAGAGTTAGAAAAATGCATGGTAATAACAGTTATAGAAAATTGGCAATTGAGGGAGCAAATGCTTGAAAAATTCTTCACAAACAAATTAAGGATCTTATAGAGTATGCTAATTCTTACAGGAATTATAAGGTTAATAGAGGCTATTAGCAGATGTATTAGCTGTAGCGAGCAATAAAGTTAAGGAATTTATGTAGGATGGGAGCAATAGCATTCCCATTGTGAGGTTAGGTGTGAGTGAAGTAAGGTTTTGAAAATAGAGAGACTGTTAGTGGTATGGATAAGGGGTGGGAGAGAATTCCAGTAGTGTGCAAAGCAGAAGGATAGAAGATGTTTACCTGGAGGATGTGTAGGTTTATGGACTCTATTAGATTTTGGAAGTTGGATCGAATACATCTGTTTAGTAGATGCATTTGGAAGGTAGAACCAAGGGAGGGACAGAGAGAGGGGCTGAAAATGAGTTTATATGCTTTGATAAGTTAAATATAGGTAAGATAATTGGGCAACTCAAGCCAGTTCATTTGGTGCAGGGAAAGGCAGTGATGGGTATTTGATCTGTGGCCTGTTGCAAATTTTGAGATTTTATAGTAGCAGGAGGAGAGTTTTGACTTGAGGGAGGATTGCAGATTAGTAAAGATAGAGGCACCATACATAAGGGAAGGGATAAGGTATCTGTTAGCAAGAATGAGCCTGGTGGATGGAGCGATGAAACTGTTGTGGCGGTAAAGCATGTCAAGCTTCTTATGAGTTTTTTGATATTTGCATATAGATGGCTGTCAAACTTTAGCTGATCATCAATGAGGATTCCTAATAGTTTAGCTGTGGAGACAATTTCTAGAGGTGTATTATTTTGGCTGGTAATAGAGAAAGAGTTTTTGTCAAGGGTCATGCTTTTAGAAGGCGGAATTATCATTAGTTTAGTCTTGGTTGCATTCAGTGCTAGATGGTTGTCTAGCATCCATTCTTCATTAGAAGAGAAGGCGTGAGGAAATGGAGGTGACAGAACAAATTATTGTTGAGTCATTGGCGTATTGGATGAGGATGGCATTAGGGATGTCATGGTAGAAGTCATTAATAAAAATATTGACTAGTAGGGGACCTAGAGCTGAGCCCTGGGGCACACCTGTGGGACTGTTTAGGAATGGTGAAGTAGCTTTATTCCACTTAACTGCTTGTTGCCTATTTGATAGGTAATGGTGAACCAGTTGATAGAGGGGTGGGATAGATTTAGTTTAGAGAATTTGGTAAGGAGAAGGTTGTGAGAGATTGTACTGATGGCCTTATAGAGGTCTAAGAGGAGAGTGGATACAATATGACCGGAGTCATTTGCTTTGTTTATGGTTTCTAGGAAGGAGTGGAGGGCAGTGGTGGTGCTATGGCCTAGGTAGAATCCATGCTGGGTGGGAAAAAGAAGGTTGTTATTTATAAGATAGGGAAGAAGTTGAAAGTGAATGCATTTTTCAAGAAGTTTTGAAATAGGGGATAAGATAGCAATGGGAAAGAAGTTAGAGATACCATTATTTTTGCCACCCTTATGGAGTGGAATAATATAGGCCTTTTTCCAGAGCTGGGAAACATGGGATTATAAGATTGATTGATTTATTAGGATGCAAATAGGAAAGGCAATGGCTTCTGCAACTATCTTTAGGAAGCAGGAGGGTATCTCATCAGGGGCATTAGAACATGGTTTCAAGTTTAGAAGAAGTCTTTTTATAGTAGAGATGGGGATAGGGTTCATGGAGAAGGCAGGAGGTTGAGACCTGGAGGTACTGGAGGAGAAGGGGATATGTGGAGGTAGATGTGGGGAAGCAGGATTATTAGCAAAGGATAATGTTAGTTTGGCTATAGAGTAGGTAAAGAATGAGTTGAATTGCATAGCTATGTCTGAGTTGGAGGCATTTGGGTTGGGGCAGGGGTTTTCTTTTTTACCTGGATTAAGGAGATAGGAGTTTCCATCCCATAATTTTCTAGGGTTATTGTTGTGATTAGTTTGGTGTGTGGAGAAATAGGCTTTGCTGTCTGAGATAATACGTTTTTTAACTTTGTTGTGAAGTGTTTTATATTCATTAAGGGAAATGGTGGTTTTAGTTTTATGGTGGTGTTTCCAAGCTTTATCACAGAGTTGCATGGTAGCTAGGTTATTCTTGGTTAACCAGGGGACAGAGATTCTTTTTATGCATTTTTTTTCCAGGAGACAAAGGAGTCTAGCAGGTTTAAGAAAATTGTATTAAAGTAGGTTTCAGCATTTTCTAGGGATAAAGTTTTTAGTGGGTTCCAGTTGGTTCTTTTTAGTGGATCTGAGAATGCATTTGGGTTAAAGATTTTTAGGTGCCGAATAGTGATAGGCAGGAGAGAAGACAATTGGCAAAAGTGGGAAGGTGGTCACCTAGTGGGTCTGGAAGGGTACCACTATCAGAGATATAGTGGGAATGGGAAACTAGAATCCAATCAAGGGTGCTACCAGAGAGGAAGTCTTTGGAAGATCTAGTTGTGGAGTTAATGAGCTGAGTGAAATTATAAAGATTTATATTTAGAGAGTTAGTTGGAGAGTGAATATTGTCCCATTTGATGTTAACATCACCTAGGATTATAGTTTCATTGCTGATATTGGTAGAGAACCAGGAGAGAATGTCCTCGAGAATTGGGACATTGTCAACAGGAGAGATGTAGAGGGTGACAATGCAGATTAGTTTATGTTTATTCTCCTGAAAAAGGGATGTAATTAATTCAGCTTTTCCAAATTTGGGAATAGGTTTGGAGTAGGGGGTAACTGAGAGGTATGAGGAGTAGAGGAGAGCAACACCTCCCCCTTTTTTATGTGTTCTATCTTTTTTGCTAATGCAATAGTTGGGTGGTATCAATTCTGAGTCTTGTCTATGAGGTTTAAGCCAGGTTTTGGAGATGGAAAGAATACCAGGTTTATTATAGACAAGCCAGACATGGAGACTAGGGATTTTGTTACATATGCTCTGAGCGGTTAGTGCTGTGAAGTAGAGGAATCTTCCAGCTGAGTGGGGGGATAAGATGGGGGATTAGAGTTGTGTGAGGGAGAGGGGCTAGGGTTTGGGTGTATGTCCCCAGAGTCAAGGATAGAGATAAAATGATGAATGTTGGAGAAGAGGTTTTTAAGTAGCTTGGTAACTATTATATGGGTTGTAAGCTTTATAGAGATGGGGATAGTATATATATTGGAGTTGTATTTTTGGGCTGGATATTAGTTTACATGGGAAGAGTGTGATGTTGAGGGAGTAGAGGCTAGGGGATATGCAGGTGTGTGTGGTAAATAGGATGTGATAGTTGAGTGAAATGCGGGAGTGTGATTGGCAGAAAGAGGTCTGGTAAGATAGTACAAGTAGGATAAGGAGATAAGAATTCCTATTAGAGTTAGAAAAGAGGTTGGTTCGGTAGACATGGTATTTATTAGGATAGGTTTGGAGGTAGGTTGAAGCTGAGAAGGTGTAGGGACAGTTTCGTAAGAGAGATTGGGTTTAATGGAGTGAGCGGGGTGTGGTCAGTGTAAAGGTTGGGCTAGAATGGGTAATTTGATTATGGGGAGGGTATGTTGATTGGATGTGGGTGTACGAAGGTGTGACATTCACTATAAGTGTAGAAGATCTAGGGGTGGGTGAGATTTGGGGGCAGGGCAGGGGAGCTGAGTGAGCCCGCAGGGCAAATGGAGCAGATAGAGCCAAGGAGAAGGAGGTAAAGGAAAGAAGAAACAATCAGTATGGTTAAAATAATACAAGGGGCTAGAGAGCAAGGTCAGAGATAAGAGGCTATGCAGATATTTAAGAGGGGAGCTTTGTCACGCCAAATAGATTCTAGCTAAAAAAATATTTACATTTGAATTGGATTTAATACTAACAAAAGCTAAATAATATAAACCAAATAGATTCTTAGCTAAATATTATTTGGTTGAATTATATTTAAATTATGTCATGCTAAGCAGGGAAAATACACTGGGAGAAGAATTAGCACTGGGCTATCGTGAGGAAAATTTAAGAATAGAAGACAGGATTAACACTGCAACCTAGTGGCCAAACTTTAAAATGGCTATAAGGTATCACCAGAAAAAAATGGCCAGGGAAAGGGAAGGGAAAAATGGGGAGAAAGACGGGACTGCAGATGGCAGCAGGCTGCTAGCAAGCACGTGGCTAAACCTTACTAGGACAGTGTTGCAAAAAATATTTATGGAGAAAAGAATCACAGTTCAGTTATATACACTCTTATTCCTGAGGGAGAGGCAGTCAGTATACAAAGTGGAGCAGAAATCTCGTTTGCAATTACTTCAGGGGCAGGGGGGTTCTTGCAGCAATGAAAAGTGTCCGGAAAGGATGGAGCACAAACAGAAGCTAGCTGCAATGGAAAACAAAAAAAAAATGAAATGGTTGTTTAGCTGTAAGTTCAAATGGGAAGCATGATTAATAGATTAAGGACATTAAATAGAGTATATGAGAAATAGTCTGAAATAGGATTTGCTATGAGCATGCAAGTGTAGAGAGCAACGTTTTAGAAGGTAGAAAGTGAATAGGGATAGCAGCTATGTAATGCTTAAGGCAGAGACAAGAAATGTAGATAAAAGACTGAGGAAAACAGATTTGAAGGAGTTGAAGAAATACAACTAGGAATAGATAGCATACACAATAAATGCATTACACTGTGAAATGCCATAAAAATACATCATCAGATGCATGCTATTAAATGCAGTTACAGCTGGGGGAAAACAGATATAGCAGGAATTAACGGGTAGACAATTACAACTAGCAATGGGTTTCATTCAGAGAAAATGTGATTACACTGTGAAGTGACAGATACATCACAAATGAATGCACTTTACAAATGACAGAACATTTTGACATGGGTCAGGTCTCACTGTATTAAATGCTGAAATTAAGTGAGTAGCCCCTACAAACCACGTGATATTGAAGTAATGGTCTGTGATGAATCTTCTTAAAAGCTCATTTTTGAATAACTTCAAAATGTAAAATTCAGCAAAAGGCAGTAAAAGCATGCTGATATATATCTGCAAGACTGAACTAGATAACTACTTACAAATTGTTCTACTTGTATCTAGTAGAAAAGTAAGGTGGAAAAGCACTTTCTCCTACTTTCACTAGACTGCAAGATAAATCCTGTGCTTGTCCACTTGGTCTGCTGCGCAGTTCAGAGATGTCTTCAAGAATTCAAATTCCAAGTGCACGCAAGACAAAGAAGTAAACAATCAGTCACACTCACAGATGCAGAAGACTTTTTTCATGTTCTTCATCTGTGTGACCAGATGCAGAGTGTTCTTAAAGAAAAACACCCTTAAAGAAAAAAAAAATGTAATTTTTTTTTTAAATTAAAAGAAAATTAATCTCCCGGTATTTTTCTGGTCCATTTTCCAAACAGTGTCCCTTAATTCTGGACATTCCAGAAGAAATCTGGATGGTTGGCAACCCTACTGACCACTGACTTTAGTGTGGGAGCATCACAGAAAAACACCAGAGCACACAACAGTAAATTTCCACAATTTTCCTTAAGAACACAACAGGAACATGCTCTATTTCCTGGGACTGGACTATATTCCTCTGTCTACCCCAAATTTAATCCCTTTTTTATATACTTCAAAGCAATGTGTTCCAGTTTAAGACCTCTGACTCGCTCACACTCAAAATAAATTTAAATCTCACACATTCAAATACTTAAGGGAAGCCTGACACAGATTTCCAGCTGTGTCCCCTCCCCAATACAAATGTTAAACACTGCCACCATAGTCAGACAGGTCTACATGCCCTCACAAAGGGTGATCAGTTATTAAAAATGGAATATCAAAATAAATGACAGCTATGACCAGAAGCAGCCAGGCATTCAAGGTGACCTAGGGAGTATTAAACAGTACAAATACTCTCTAATCGCTAAAGAATATACTGATTGTCCAGCCACAGAGAAAAGTAATGAAAAACATTTAATAATAAGTAAAATGATTATTAAAAAAATATATACATCAATAATTTTCAATAAATACCAGAATTCAATCAGCAGCAATATAAAATTAAACTGTAGGATATAAGTCCATCATTTTAGAAAATAATAATAACTAAACTCCTAATCTAAATAGAGAATACTGTCCCTGATCTAATCAAAAACATTATAGCATGGCAAAGCAGGTTTACAGCAGTTGGTGAGTCCTTTTTTATGGGGGGGTTATCCACTGTACAGCACTGTAACTAACTGCAACTTTTAATTAACTGCCCTTCAATTGACTTCAGCAGTCTCTTTTATAGTCCAGGTTAACTGTTTCAACTGTCTTATTTTGAAAACAATAATCAGCTGTTTGAAAAGTTATTTTCCTGTCAGTCATCTGTACAAATAATCGCATAGCAACCAGGAACACTGTAATGTCATCAATGGAACAACTAGTCACCATTCCCACAAGAGGAGACAATATACTAGACCTGATCATCACAAACATGGGGACAAAATGCTCCACACCGGAAGTATATCCCTCTTTGGTAAGATCAGACCATAAATTAATCTCACTGGAAATCCACATCCTGCCCCCACCCCCTGCACAAAAGACCACAGTGAAGAACTTCTCAAAAGCCAACTTCACACTTCTTAAGACTGAAGTGGTATCCTTCAAGGCCCCTGGGCCAGTGGAAACCACAACCCACACTGCTGAATCCTTTGCAAATGCCTTCTACGGGCAAATTCAAGAATGCATGGATCATGCAATCCCAAATAAAACCAAGACCCATTCCCCCAAAGGCATGCGCCCGGTCTGGTGGACCCCAGTCATTAACAAACTTTACAACAGGAGGAAGCTACTACATGAAAGAGCAAAATCCCTAAAAGGGAAGGCATCTCTGATCAGTACTAGCAAAAAACTACGATCACTCATAAAATCATCCAAGGCCAACTTTGAGAGAAAAATCGCAAAAGACAATCACAACGCCTTCTTAGCTATGTTAGAAACCTGGGTGGAAACTCCCAGATATGCTCAGAGTTAGTCCAAAATGACACAAAATACACTGAACCCACTGACATTGCCAACATTCTGGCAGACAGGTTCAGTGCAAATTTCTCCTCCCCTCCCCAAAAGGAGAAATAACTATCCCAGCAGAGTGTAGCCTCCCTAACATCTCAGATGCCCAGGTGAGAGCCGCCCTCTCTAAAGCTAAAAACACAGCATCAAAGGCACCAGACGGTGTCCCGGGCTGTGTACTACATGAACTCCAAGAAGAACTAAACCCACACATAAGGCTGCTGTTTAATCTTAGCCTTACTACAGGATACATACCCAAAGAATGGCGTACGGCAACAGTGGTCCCACTTCACAAAGGCGGTGCTTCTACGGACCCTGGAAATTACCGCCCCATAAGCTTGATGAGCCTGGTCTGCAAAGCTATGGAGAGGATCATTATGGAACTCATAAACAAAGACATTGGGGACCTACAGACATTGGATCCTACCCAATTTGGCTTTGTCAAGGGCAGATCCTGCCTTTTGAACTTGGTTGACTTTTTTGAAACAGTCACTAAGGCCATTGATGAGGGTAAGGCAGTTCACACAGCCTACCTTGACCTTGCAAAAGCCTTTGACACAATACCCCACTCAGGCATCATAGACAAACTCACCAGCTTAAATGTAAACCCATATGTCACAAGATGGGTTGCAAACTGGCTCAAGGACAGAACCCAAAGGGTCAGAGTTGCTGGAGCTATGTCAGACTCTAAGGCAGTCAAAAGCGGTGTCCCACAGGGCTCAGTCCTGGGACCCCTCTTGTTCGTCACTTATTTTTCCGAGGTACAGGCAAACATAGGAGGATTGTGGCTGACAAAGTTCGCAGATGACTGCAAACTGGGCGCCATAATTGATACTCCAGCAGACACAAACATCCTTCAGAGAGGCCTCATAGAAACGGATAATCGGTGCCAGAGCCATGGCCTTAAGCTGAATGCCAAAAAATGTATAGTCATACCCTTTGGGAAAAACAAGGTACCCACAAATTACCACATAGGTGGTAATCCATTAAGTATAGAAGAGGTAATCAGGGACCTAGGGACCCAGGTTGACAGTAACCTCTCATTTGACACTCACATTGCCAAAGTGGTAAGGAAGACCTTCTATATTGCCCACCTTATCATGAAGGGTTTCACATCTAGATAAGTCTGATAAGTGAAGAGTACAGGGGAACAATGACCTCACTAGATCTGGATGTGAATCCCTTCATGATCAGGTGGGCAATGTAGAAGGTCTTTCTAACCACTTTAGCAATGTGAGTGTCTAAAGAAAGGCCACTGTCAACCTGGGTCCCCAGGTCCCTGATAACCTCTTCTGTGCTTAGTGGATTGCCACCTATATGGTAGCTTGGGTTTACCTTGTTTGTCCAGAAGGGTATGACTATACATTTTTTGGCATTTAACTTCAGGCCATGGCTCTGGCACCAGCTATCTGTTTCCGTGAGTCCCTTCTGAAGGATATCCGTGTCCGATGCACTTTCCACTATGGCGCCCAGTTTGCAGTTGTCTGCAAACTTTGTCAGCCAAAGCCTTCCCATGTTGGCCTGTACTTCTGAGAAGTAGATGCCGAACAATAGGGGGCCAAGGACCGAGCCCTGTGGGACACCACTTGTGACCGGCTTGGAGTCTGACATAGCGCCAGCAACTCTAACCCTGTGGGTTCTGTCCTTAAGCCAGTTTGCAACCCATCTTGTGACATATGGGTTTACATTTAAGCTGGTAAATTTTTCTACAATACCCGAGTGGGGTATTGTGTCGAAGGCCTTTGCAAGGTCAAGGTAGGCTGTATGGACTGCCTTTCCCTCATCAATGGCCTTGGTGACTGTTTCAAAGAAGTCGACCAAGTTCAAAATGCATGATCTGCCCTTGACGCCAAACTGGGTCGGGTCCAATGTCTGCAAGTCCCCTATATCTTTGTTTATGAGCTCCATTATGATCCCCTCCATAGCTTTGCAGACTAGACTTGTTAAGCTTATGGGGCGGTAATTACCAGGGTCCGTGAGGCACCACCTTTGTGGAGTGGGACCACAGTTGCCGCACGCCACACTTGGCATGTATCCTGTGGTAAGGCTGAGATTAAACAGCTGCCTTATGTGCGGTTTAATTCCTCATTTAGCTCATGTAGCACACAGCCGGGGACACCATCCGTCCCATTGATGCTGTGTTTTAGCTTTAGAGAGAGCAGCTTTCACCTGCGCATTTGAGATGTCTGGGAGGCTACACTCTGCTGGGATAGTTATCTCTCCTTTAGGGGAGAGGGTGAAGTTTGCACTGAACCTGTCTGCCAGTATGTTGGCAATGTCTGTGGGTTCAGTGATTTTGTATCATTTTGGACTAATTCTGAGCATATCTGGGAGTTTCCACCCAGGTTCCTAACATAGCTGAAAAAGGCCTTATGATTGTCCTTTGAATCCATGGCAATTTTTCTCTCAAAATTGGCCTTAGTTGATTTTATGAGTGCTCGTATTTTTTACTAATAATGATCAGGGGTGACTTCCCTTTTATGGATTTTGTTCTATCATGTAATAGCTTTCTCCTCTTATTGTAAAGTTTGTTAATGGCTGGGGTCCACCAGACTGGACGTTTGCCCTTTGTGGAAAGAGTCTTGGTTTTATTTGGGATTGCCTGATCCATGCAGTCCTGGAGGTGTTCATAGAAGGCATTTGTAAGGGCTTCCGCAGCTTGGGTTGTGGTTTCCACTGGCTCAGGGGCCTTGAAGGATACCACACCAGTCTTGAGTAGTGTGAAGTTTGCTTTAGAGAAGTTCTTCACTGTGGTCTTTTTCATGGATCCTCTATTTCTAAGCCCATAAGGCAAGCCACCACACATTCCAACATTCTAGTCATTGGAGACTCCATCATGAGACACACTGATGTCCATCACACCAGGCTGAGTAAGGAGAAAGTCAAGGTCAATTGCTTATCTGGGACTAGGATCTGCCACATTGCGCACACACTCAGGTCACTGAGCCATAAGTACCAGTATGACTCAGCCATAGTCCATGTGGGTGTAAATGGCCTGAGACATATCTCCATAGACTGTATGAAGAGAGGCATCATGGAGCTCTCGGAATATGTGTCCCAGGCTTATGTGAGCCTAGCATTGAGCAACATTTTACCTTTTCCAAGGATGATGCCACAATATGAACAAAAGATGACTGACTTTAATGAACGGCTTAGTTTCTCGGAGCATTCTAAGGGGATGCAATATTTGTCAGCTTGGAAGGAGATGGTCAATAGACCACCCTGCTTTGCCAGGGATGGTCTGCACCTCTCCCCTCTAGGCTTTCTAATATTAGCTAAAACATTGTCTTCCTCCATAGTGCCTTTTTTAAGCAATGCCAAACTGAAAGTGCTTCTGACATAGCAAATCAAAACCAAGAAAATATAAAGGTATTACTGCTCAGTGCTAGGAGTCTAAACAAAAAACTCCACTCCCTAGAAGCTCTCTTCACCTTAGAGAATGCTGACATTCATGCGGTCACTGAGACATTGCTTAAAACCATGGAAAGCACAGCAATAGTGCAAGGTTATAATGCCTTCCACACATTTAGACCAGCTACTACACAGACAGGGACTAAAGGTGGACCTGTCTCAATTTACATCAAAAATAAATATACCTGAAAGCTGGTCAAACAGAACAATGCACTTCATCTATGCCATGTTCATGTCACTATAGGCAAAATACAATACCACTTTGTTGCAAGCTATAGCTCCCCCTCTATGACCCAGGAAACTAATATGTATTTAAACTATTGCAAAGACTCACCATCCCATCCAATACCATATTCATGGGTGACTTTAATTACTATGCTATTAAATGGTAATCCAATATGGCACCGAACCTACAGGACACAGAGATACCTGTATTTTGTAAACACAAATTCCCTGGACCAGATTGTCAATACACCAACCAGGGGTGTAACCATACTGGATCTGGTCCTCGCTAATATGGGAGAGTGCTACACACCCCATAGTGTAATGTGTTCCCTGGTAAGGTCAGACCACAAAATGGTCTCCTTTGATGTAAAACTAAAACATGGAACCCCAGCTAACCCTGAAATATTCAGGAACTACTCTAAGGGTAACTTCCTACTAACTTCCTACTATTAAGTGATAGCCTGGCAAAATGTCAAGTCCCCATAAACCTTGAGAACACTGCTGCCTGTGCAGCACTGCGGCCTATGCTGCCTATGCAGAACTGTAAACAAAAACCCTATACAAGCATGTTAAAAGCTGTATAGAGACAGCTGTACCCACCAGGAAGAAGTACAGAAATAACTCAAAAAACAAGCCATCCTGAGGGAATCACAAAATCTATAGGCTGTATAACAGAAGGAAAAAAATCATGGCAAAAATTAGGAGATGTAGCACCCACCAGGATAAAAGCACTGTCATCAAACTAAACAAACAACTCAGGGGACAAATGAAGTTTAGCAAAGCCAAACTTGAGGTAAATTTGGCTTCCCAGGCCAAGGAGAACCACAAGGCATTCTTTAGCTATGTCTACAACCTCAGAGGCAATATACAATTGTGTGCACAGCTCATTGTAAATGGAGCCACCTATACTAAGCTAGAAGATATAGCAAACCTCTGGCTGACAAATTCAGCTCCAACTTTACCCCCCTATCCCCCTCAACCTTCCCTCAATATAACTCCCCTATCACTAGGGAACAGGGCCTTAATGCTCTCTCTAATTAATATCCCAGGATGCCTTCTAAATAGCATGAAACATGACCTATCAGGTCCTCTGGAATCATTATTTTACTGTAGCTTCCAAACAGGCTTCATGCCTCATAAATGGGGAACAGTCATGCCTCTGCACAAAGGTGGGACATCTACAGATCCTTGAAACTACAGACCCATAAGTCTTACTAGTCATATATGCAAAGCCAATGAAAGAATTATCGTGGAAATGTTCAATAATGATATAGTAAACTTCCAGACACTGGACCCAACCCAGCTTGGTTTCATCAAGGGCAGGTCATGCCTACTCAACCTGGTGGACTTCTTTGAGAAGGTCACCAAAGCAATGGATGAGGGCAAAATGGTTCACACAAGGCAACTGACACAATACCCCATCAGGCACTGTTAACAAATTCAAGTGATTAGGTACAAACCAGTATGTCACCTGGTGGATAGCCACCTGGCTCACACCAGGAAGTTACAACTGGGATGTCTGCCTCTACAAAGAGGCCAGTCACAAGTGGTGGCCCTCAGAGATTGGTCTTTGGACTGCTCCTTTTTGGCATTTACTTCTCTGTAGTCAAGGACAATGTCAGTGGTATCTGTCTCACTAAAGTTGCAGATGATTGCAAATTAGGAGCTGTTCTTCAGGAAGGGCTCACACAGAAAAACAACTGGTGTCAGAGCCATGGACTTAAACTAAATGCCACGAAATGCATAATAGTATGCTTTAGGAAGTTGTCCACCCCTGGTAACTATCATATTGACAACACACCCCTTAGAGTTGACCCATTAGTCAGGGACAGAGGGACACACATAGACAGTAATCTAGGCTTTGACCATCATGTGTCTAGAGCAGTGAAGAAATCATTCTATATTGTGCAACTTATAAACAAATGTATGGCATCTAGGTCCAAGGAAGTCATTGTTCCACTGTGCTCACCATTCATCAGACCTATCATTGAGTACAATGCCTCCTTTGGTATGCACCTAATCAGGCATA
This sequence comes from Protopterus annectens, assembly GCF_019279795.1. NCBI lineage: Eukaryota > Metazoa > Chordata > Ceratodontiformes > Protopteridae > Protopterus > Protopterus annectens. Next base: position 1,826,527,771 of record NC_056726.1, on the reverse strand, counting down.
TCCACCAGTTAGAACATCCACAGAGGTTTCTCACTAAAAGAATACAGGGCATAAGTAATATGTCTTATGCAGACAACCTCAAGGCCCTATCCCTGTATTCTGTCTCCTGCAGACTGTTGAGGAGATCTATGCCTGGAATACAGGCCATTGTCAGACCCCAACCTGATGGACATCCTGCATATCTAACAAAACAAACAGCACCATAATTACCCATTCTAAAGACATACACCTTGCCTGTGATATAAATAGGACTTGCTGGATAGATACGAATGTATCACAGAGACTACTGCATCCAAGGAATAGGCTCCCCCTCCATGTGAAGCAGAGTTCCTCCCAAACTCAATTCAAGTGTAGCTTGCAAAATTGGATGAGGAACAGGAAATATAGCCCTGGCTTTGCACCTATGTCTCTAATGGACACAGGCAACCTGTAAATGGTTCATCTCACAAGCCCCCGTTTACAATTATCAAGGGTATCAGACTTCGTCAGAAATTTGGGATGCATGGCTAGGCTTAAAAAGTCCCTTGTGGTCATTAGCCTAGTATACAAAGGGGTGGAAGGTTGGTATAATGGTTAATGTCCTCTTGATTTTCATATGGGATAATTGGGAAGGCTTAAAATGGCCCAGCAGGGAAGTTAGCCTAGTACTAATCTATGAAACTACTAAGGCCAATAAAGCAAGCCACAAAGCTGTAGACATAGATGCTTCAACCTTTTTTCTAACAGCATCAAAATAGCATAAGTAAATAGCTTCGTTATTCATCAGAAACACTGGTTCTTTACACCTAGCTGATGCCCATAACATTTAAAGTGCCTGCAAAATATCCCAATGAACATCTGAACCAAAAAGTAAAAAGGTAAACCATTCAGTAAAAAACTGAAAAAAACACAGCCAAGCTAGTGTTTTCACTGTGTGACATCTTAGACCTACTGTAATGTAATGGAGGCCCATGGGATATATGTAAATGACCCCTTAAGAGCATCTCATGTTTCAGTTGCATATCTTCTGAATGTTCATTGTGTTTTTATTCTTTATATCTTTATGGTTACATTAATTCCCTTGAACAAGGGGTTACTATTACAAATGTCCATATTTCTGAGAAGGAATCCTAGGATAGGTATATAGGTATAAAGGGTATATTTTGGGAGAAAGTTAGAAAGGTATCACAAACCCTAACAAATTTGTGGGTTAGATCATCAGCCCTAGTATTGCCAGAATTTGGCATTTTTTAACCATTTGTTTATCTTCTGAATGGATACAGCTTTAAGACTGAAAGCAGTGACAATATATTTTAACTAAATACCAGGGTAAGTTTAACTGCTTATGCGATAGGAGAAGAGTTGCATAAATAGATTGGCAAAGGCTGATTGGAGGTGGTCATCTTGCTATTGTTTTCAACTTTAAATTCATATTTTGTTCTATCAAGATATTGTTAACTTTTTGTCAGAACCCATTGGAGTTACAATGCATTCAGGTGTGATCAAGTATTAAATAATTGACATTAGCTTTTTGTATAACTTTTTTGTTCTGATTTCTGATTTTGCAGAATTCTACCCAAATTGAATGTCACAACAAAATTTTATAATTTTTCTTTTTTTTAATTTTAATCTTTTGCTTTTTATGTATTTGTTTATTGGGTGTTCATGACCTGTTTTGTTTCATCTGTTAACCTCATCCTAGGTTGTGATTTATCCAACTGGTGACCATGAAGAAGAATTTGTTTTGAAGTAGGAAGATGATATTCAGGAGTTACTGTAAATCTGTTTTACAGTCAATTTGTATTATATCACAATGAGAATGTGTTACACATTATTTATGATGTAACACAGGACAAGTTGGCTTAAGCCAGGTCACATAAGAAAGAAACTCTGGCAGCATTTCTAAAAATCTACAGTGCTACAGTGAATTAAAGAAACAGTGACCTTAATGTCTTCTGAAAAAAAGTATAATTATGATACAGTGATGAATAAAAGGGTGAAAGACAGCTGCAGGGAGCAGGACAGTATATTTTTTCTTATGTCCTTAAGGGATGCTTGCTGATCTAGTGACAGCAATAATTTCATATTCTGAGACTCGTACCTTTGAGTCCTGGAAAAGGGAGCAAGATTGAGTGAAAACACACCCTTATACCAAGTCCAAAACTTGCCCCCCCTACACATACACACGCACACACACGCACACACACACACACAAACACACACACACACACACACACACACACACACACACACACACACACACACACACACACACACACACACACACACACACACACACACATTGGGAGATAAATGGGGCTTTGTGTTCTATATTTTTTTTTCCAGTTTCAGAACTCACAGTCATGTGTTTTGGAATTATAAAAGGAAGTCTCTTTAGATATGGTTAACCTTTTCCACTCATCTACACGACCACCCAACCTTGTACTACTTGTCATCCATTACTTTCTTCTTCTTTCAGGTATGAGGTCAGGAAATGCAGCCGTCATATAGTAGAGCTGCTGCTTTATCTGCTGCAGTCATAGCCCATCTGAATCCCACTACCTGATGTCTTTGCACATGCAACATGAAATCAGATCTATTTCATTGGCCTAGAGAGATGATCATGATTCCACATGCATGTTAATGTAGGAACATCATGTCAAGCAGAGCACTTCACTGGCCCTCTTTAAATGAAATCTTGACGAGTGGATGGGCAATAGGAAGTTCACCCCAGGAATCACTTTAGTGGCCTTGCTTGACAGGGGCACTTGAACTAATTTTGGGCAGCATGATGCCAGGGAATCTTCTTGGGCTAGGCTTATATAGGCTCCAGGACCATTAGCCTAGTACACACCTATGAATCTACGAACCTATGAACTGTTCTTTAGATCAAAGCACATGTCCATCCTGAATGTTGCACCCTAGTCTGAATCCTGATCTCCACTCAGTATTTGTCTTACAACAGACAAGGGATGTCAATCTGTTCTCCAGGTAGGTGAGTCAGTGTTGCCATATCACTTCTGTTCTTTCTAACCACATCCTCCAGCACCCATGTTAATAAATCTGGGATTATTTGGGGTTTTATCTCTGTGTACTATGGATTACTTCATCTAGACTTGAGCGCTTTATCCCTATGCATCACACAGCCAGGCATCATTAAATTTGTTAGGAAATTTCTCTGAATTTCTTGAACTTTCATAATGTATTACAGAGTTAAAAAAAGAGTGAATAATTTTGGAATTTAATATTCCACAGATGAAGTACTGGGGGTGGCCATGCTGGTTTAGTGGTTAGCATTGTCAGCTCAAAGCAAGAGGTTCTCCGGTTCAATCCTCGGCTGGTGTGCCTACTGTGCAGAGTCTGCATATCCTCCCTGTGGTCACGTGGGTTTCCTCCGGGTGCTCCGGTTTCTTCCTACATCCCAAAGAGACATGCTGTAGGTGGATTGGACAGAATAAATTGGCCTGAAGCATGAGTGCGTGTGTGTGTGCCTTCTGTGGAAGGTTGGGAGCTGGGCTGGCAATTCGACACCGTAAAACTCCACTGCCAATCATGAGCGGACAGGTGATCCACTGTCGTGACTCCTAACCAGGAAAAGCCATAAGAAGAAGATGAAGAAAGTACTGGAAAAATGCACAGATAAATCTGACAACACATATTTCCAAATAGTCATAGTTATATTTGTACTTTCAGGTCCCTACCCAGCACTGCAGAGCTACAGTTTGAGCATACATTCACTTTAGTCTATACCTTCTGATGGAAGTTTTACTAATAGTGTCAATGGCACAGCAGGTAGCACACTCACCTTATGTGCTGGAAAGGCTAGAAGGCTGTGGGTTCTTTTTCCACAGCACATACTGTATACTGGCACTGCAGTGCAGCATACATGGGGGGTGTTGCACTCCAGAGGGTTCTATCCTTCAGATGAGAGTTTAAACAAAGACCCATCTACTTGAGTTGGTGATAAAAAAGAGTAGGGGAAGTTCTTCGATGCCATTGTCAAATTTCCCCTAGTCAGCATGAATACCACCTTGGGATCTTCCTTAAAAAGAGGACACTGGCCTATTGATTCTAACCTGGTCACAAAAGTAAATAATTAAAATAATAGAACTGATCATTCTACAGTTGCTTTAAAAGAAGTGCTGATATAGTCAAAGATGACATTAGAAGAAAGTTAAATGATAGCAGAGTACTGCATATAAAAATTACATTATAAAACACATTTGTATAACAGCTGAAAAGTATGCTCAAAGCTGTGAAATCCCATGCAAATATTTTGCACACACTTCAGAAATGAACGATTGTAGTTTGCAATGACAGTAGCTCAGTAGGTTGTATGGTCATCTTCATTGTTGGGAAGTTCAGGAGGCTGAGAGTCCTGCTCTCATATGAAGTATTTGAATTTTTTGTCTAGTAACCAGTTACCCAGAAGTAGTAACACATCAGTACCCAATAAGTAGTACCATAGCAGTAGACCATCAGTACTGACTGGTCAAACAGTACTGACTGGTCAAACATCAAAACTGCTGGAGAGACAGGTTTGTCTCCAAGAGGCTGCCCCATCTCTGGAATAGACTTCACATACACGTCAGAGTACCTTGCTGACTCTCTTCAAGTGCAACCCTGATGAGTGGATGGGAAACCGCAAATTTGTCCCAGTGGTTCCACCTGTGTCCCTCATTGACAGGGATGACAGGTGCTGACTGAAATTTATTTTTGGGGATAAACTCTTGGCTAGGCTTGTAAGGGCCACAGGGCATTAGCCTAGTAACCTCCTATGATCCTATAATCCAGACACAGGTGTACACTTTATACAGTAATATAGCTATGACCCATAGGTAATGACACTGTAGTGCACTATAAGCAGTGTCACACCAGTGCACAATAAGAAACAACACAGACAGCAATGGACCATCAGTAATGACACAGCTTTACACTGTAAGCAGCAACACAGCAATGCATCATGCATAATAACACAGCTGTGCACTATAGGTAATGACACAGCAGTGCATCTCAAGTATTGACACAGTGGTGCATCATCTGTAGTGACACAACACTGTATTTTAAGTAGTGACATAGTAATACACCTTAAGTAATAACATAACAGTATACCATAAGGAGGGACATAGGAGTGTACTATAAGTACTGAAACAGTAGTGCACAATAAGTAGTGACACAACAATGTACTTTAAGTAATGACACAGTAGTACACCATACGTACTGACAGCAGTGCACTGAAAACTAGTAGCAGACCAGTAGTCCATAAATAGTGACGCAGTAGTGCACCATAAGAAGTGAAACAGCAGTGTAATTTAAGTAGTGACACAGCAGCACACCATACTTAATAACACTGCAATGTACCATAAGTAGTGGCACAGCAGTACACAGTAGTGCACAGTAAGTACTGACATAGTAGTGGACCTTAAATACTAACACGGCTATGTACTTCAAGTAGTGACAAAGTAATACACCATAAGTAATGCCACAGCAGTGCACTGTAAGTAGTGACACACAGGGGTAGCTGTTAGTACTGGCTGCTGGGCTGCATCATCCACTGTGGCAAAATGGTTGTATTTTACTTATTTTGGATTTATTCTTTTAAAATAATAGTTAACTTCACCATTTCAGGAGCCCAGAAAGGAGATGAATTCATTATAGTGGGCATGAACTGAGGTCTGAGAAATTCTAATCTGTAGTAAAAACAGAAATCAGCTTACTCTTCTAATAAGGCTGTTTTCAAAACAGCTTTGCATTTTGCCTACTCCAAATGAAGAATAAGGCACTACAAATGGTAGAACTATTATTCAAAAAAGCATCTCATTGGGCTGATATATGAATCAGTCAAGCTCCATTTCTGTTGGCTCAGGCTGTTGATAGGGGCAACCTCACTGAAAGTGAGAGGAGAAAGTAATGGATGTCTGCAGAGTTATCAGTGCAGAAGGAACTTTTACTAGCAGTAAGTGTGCCACTACCAGTCACCAGTATGTAGGAAGGTATTTTTTTCCTAATTGTGCAAATTTGTGTATATATATTTGTGTGCATGTGTGTGTGTGTGTGTGTGTGTGTGTGTGTGTGTGTGTGTGTGTGTGTGTGTGTGTGTAAGACATATGTGTTGGGGGAGCATGTATGCTCATAAATTTCCCTGATTTTGCAGAATGTCCCTGAATTTGCCTCATATTTTGGTCTGTTCCTCATAAAATGAGCATTTTTTTCTGGGAAATTAGTGAGGATTGCAGTCATTAAATAATGACAGGAATCTGATTTTAGACATAAGACCCTTTGCAAAAAGCATACTAATGCATAGCCCATTATTCAAACAACTTTCTAAGAGTATAAGAGCAATATCAGTCCCTGATTTTTGTCCCTTGCTCCCATCATTTTTTTAGCTTTCTAACTGATGCTTAAGCTAAAATGTTGATAAATATGGGGGGGTTGCATACTTTATTCTTATAACAGTGAGATAAGAAAATAAACTCCAATGTGCAGTTATTTATGTGTTTATTCATTCATTTTATCAAAATAAAACACCTGAGGTTAACAGATGCAGTCATATGAAGCTGAACTTGATAGTCATGTGTGTGTGTGTGTGTGTGTGTGTGTGTGTGTGTGTGTGTGTGTGTGTGTGTGTGTGTGTGTGTGTGTGTGTGTGTGTGTGTGTGTGTGTGTGTTTGTGTGCAAATTGGGGGTTGCAATGGATTGTGCTGTATAGTTCTATAAGCAGCAAGCTGAAATATACATGGCTATTATTTCAGCATTTATTCACTAATTTGATCCCAAGAATCTGGAATCTGAGGTGTACCTAACCATAGAATTTGCTGTATATGGTGGGTTTGTGTGTGTGTGTGTGTGTGTGTGTGTGTGTGTGTGTGTGTGTGTGTGTGTGTGTGTGTGTGTGTTTGCATGCATGTGTGTGTATGTGTGTGGTATAAAATAAATTACTGTGGTAATTATTATTTTTTTATTTTATTGCAATCTGATATAGGATGACACAGTAATGCATTGGGCAGCATTGTCACCTCACAGCAAGAGGTGGTCCAGTTTGATTCTTGGCTGGGGTGTCTTCGGTGTGGAGTCTGCATGTTTTCTTTGTGTTGGCTAGGATTTTCTCTGGGTGCTGCTTTTTTACTTCAAGCAATAGGTGGACTAGACACACTAAATTGGCCAAAGGTGTGAGCATGTGTGTGTGTGTGTGTGTGTGTGTGTGTGTGTGTGTGTGTGTGTGTGTGTGTGTGTGTGTGTGTGTGTAGTATAGGAGATCAATTGTGGTGAGGCTAACCACCCAGCTGTTTGAACATTGGAAATAGATGATTATCATACTTGATGTGACATACTAACCCCGTGTGCAAAAATAGGACATAGACAAAGCTGAGGTATACACTGTCAATAAATTTGACTTTAATTGCAAAGTACAGGGGCTGTCTGTGGATAAAAATGACTGACATTGTTATCATTTGCTCAAGTTAAACAGTCATTATTTTGCAAACAAAAGCACACAAACAGCAAAAAACAAATAAAAAAAAAACACAAAATAACACCAGCACCTTTCTTCTTTATTCAGCAACATTGATCTGGCACCTCAGCAATTCACCTTCAAGGATCACAGAACAGCAGTTTCAGCTGACTTATATATTGTAATGCAAACAGCCACTTAACAGGATCCAATAATTCAATTAATTTAAATCACATTTAATTTATAAAATAATTATCTTTTATAGACTTAAATAGATATATATATAAAATACAAATGCTACTATAAACATATACATATTAAATATACCATCACCAGCACAGATTATCCATGTGTAATTCATAAAAACACATAAATACATATAAACATAGCATAAATAGTTAACCATTAGATGTCCTGCTTATATTTAAACCCTTCGTATTCCTACTTCTTGATTTGAGTGGCTGTTTGCATTACAATATATAAGTCAGCTGAAACTGCTATACTGTGATCCTTGAAGGCGAATTGCCAAGGTGCCAGATCACTGTTGCTGAATAAAGAAGAAACGTGCTGGTGTTATTTTGTGTTTTTTTTTTTTTTTTTTTTGAGTCATTATTTTGTCTTTGCAGGACTGTGCATTTGGTTATACTTTACTGTGGCCACTGTTTGTGCAAAATAAGTTAAAATACATTACTGTGATCATTATGCATATCACAATCAGATATCTGAGATGAATGTATCCAATGAAACAGCTATAATTGCTTGGTATGGGGAATCCCAGTGGATGAAATTGATTGATAGTGCTGTCATTTGTTTTTAAACATTGGTTCTGTTTTGTAGGACTAGTGTATATTTTGGTGAAGTAAGTTTGAATTATTTACAATGTTTACTGTTTGGGTGAAAGAAAGTTGAAATACACTACTCTGACCAATGTTGTTTTATCAAGTTCAAACTTCTGAGGTATGCAGATTCAGCAGATTTGGCATTGTTTGCTGGGTATAGGGGCTAGTGGTGAATACAGGTGACTAACCCTGTTATCATTTGCTCCCATCCCACTCTAACACAAAAGGGATACACATAAGGTAATTATATTTTAGGAGATATAGGAAGGCAGCCACTATTACCAGATAGAATTGGTATATCCTTACAAGCATTTTTCTGAAGTTATTGGGAAGTCTACTTTTTTTTAGCTTTGAACATTAAACTTTAGACACAACATGTGCAGACCATCCCCTGGCTATTATCTACATTTTGAATTGTCTGCATCTGAAAAATGCATTCCCTGATCCAAGGAGAAATGTCATAACTGGTGATAATCACACTTGAAATGGAAGCTAGGAATGGCCTGCCCAGAGAAAGGCAAAATTTGTGGAAACACCAATTTAAGTGATCCTTGCTAGTTTTGGAAATCCTGAGTGGAAAGCTCACAAGATGTGCAACACGCTCAAAAGAAACCTAGGACTAAAAAACATCTGCAATGGGGTTGCATGCAGGCCCAAATGTCTGAGACAAATACAAGATGGAAATGGGCATTTTTATAGATCTGGTTCTACAGCATTTTTGATCTGTTGGTAAAAAAGGTAAAAAATGTCCTTGTAAGGCAAAGTGTCTGTGGTGTACCTGATGAGTGTGAGAATCTAGCTGGGTTTCAATTGTGTATTTCATGTGTACATTATGACCTTCAAGGACTGGTCACTATCAGACTTTGTCTGTTGGGACCAAAATGAATCAGTTACTGAAGTACAGAAAAACCTTGGAAATAACTTCAGGATCATTCCAATGGCAAGATATGCATGTGGTGATCACCTTGGGGGTTGTGGTTAGTTCTCACAGAAATATCTGAAATAATGACTATCTCCTACTAGGTAGCGTAGGAGCCTCCTATACTTCCAGTCAAAACTTTAATGATTAAGTAGTTAAGTAGAAATCCCGGAGATAGGGTGAACGCAGTGGTGCAGCGGTTAGCATTGACACCTCACAGCAAGAGGTTCTCCGGTTCAATCCTCGGCTGGGGTGCCATCTGTGCAGAGTCTGCATGTCTACTTGTAGTCACGTGGGTTTCCTCCGGGTGCTCTGTCCTCCTCCCGCATCCCAAAGACATGCTGCAGGTGGATTGGACACTCTAAATTGGCCCTAGGTGTGAGTGCATGCATGTGTATGCCTTCTGGCAACTCAACACTGTAAAACTCCACTCCCAGTCATGAGCAGACAGGTGATCTGCTGTGGCGACCCCTAACCGTGAAAAGCCAAAGAAGAAGAAAGCATCCTGGAGATCAAAAGAGCACATCTGGCCTTCTTCAGCTGAACAAGGAATATGAACTACAAAGTAACCATGTAAAAAAACTCCTTTAGGATAGATCAGTTTAGGCTGCTCAGGTCAGATATTGCCCTAAAGACATTGGTTTTATTAGAACAACAAACAAGAATATTAAGTAATAACTGAGACCTTCAGTATGGTTCCTTTGTAAACAGATTTAAAACATCCCTTCTTGCCATACTCTTTTCATGAGATAGGATGTTTGATATGGGAAATTGGCATGGCCGCAGAGAGGAGTGGAAAGGGATCGTGTAGCCTCTGTGTATTGTTGCCATTAACCAGAGCTGTAAAAGGGGAATTTGGCACTATGGACAACACACCCATTTGGTCAATGTAATATCTCCAGTTTGTAAGTTGTTAATACTTTGGTAGTTTTCCAGTGTTCATTATGCAATCATTCTTACAATCACTTTAGAGGAATTGTACACTAACTAACATTAAACCTGTTATATTTTTGAAAATGACTTAATCAAACTTAATAAAACACATTTTGCAGACTATGACTATTTTGTTAAGTGCTTTCTTTCTTTTTAATTAGAGCGTCTTCAGAGTTGAATACTTTTGAGTGGTTACCGCTGTTCAGTTTCTTGTAGGTGCTTTATTTTGCTTTAAAGTTCTTTATTGAGTGACATTTGCCATTTTTAAATTTTTTTTACATTTACTTCGGTACCATGGGCATTGTTAATCTAATATCATCTGCATATACTACAAATGTAAATAGAAAATGAAAGATCTTTACATAAGTAATAGTCTTAAAATTGAGTCTATAGCTATGACAATAGAGGACAACCTTGCTGCATCTCTCTTAACTGATGACAAGTCAGTGATTTTTTTTTTTTATTAACTACTATCTGGAAGTGGGTCTTTGCAAATAAGGACTGGATAATATTAAGCACTTACAATGCTAAATTCATTGTATCTAGAATTTGAAATAGTTACTTCCTATTTACCATGTCTCCAAACGAAAAGCAACAGGACACTGCTGTGTTGATAAAATGTAGATAAAATTTAATCCAACATAGACAGATAAAACACCAGGTAAGCGCTTTTGGGTTACACCCTTCATCAGACAAAGATACATTCTTCAAACAACATTTTTAAAAGACATTTTTAAAAGATGAGCAGATTTGGCTATTTACCATGTCAAATCCCTTGAATGCATTAACTGCATTGAAGGATGGTTTATTATAAAGAAACTCAGTTTTTATTACTATGAATGTATAACTAAATAACTTGCAACATTTGTAAAGCTAAATGCATATATTTCATAGTAAAAACTCAAAATGGCTTGGATGAACTAATCTAGAAGTTTTCAGAAAAGATAACTGTTAAGGTCTTCACAAGGATTTTATAATTGAAATTTAATAAGGCAATAAGCCTGCAATTTCCCCCTAAATGTATGTCTTTGCTGGGTTGTTTTAATAATATTATTATGGCCAAAGAGAAGTATTGCACTATTGTAGAAGGATCAAATTTCAAAGATTTATAAAAACAAAATAGGGAAGGAATGAGAAGGTTATGAAACTCTTTGTAAAATTCAAAGAAAAATAACATCTAGGCCCTTAGTTTTTTTATTGGCACTTCATTAAATATTTTCATGATTTGGTCTGTTGCTATTGCATAATTAGAAAATTATATATAGTGGACCATACTCTTAATTAAAATTCCATTGAGAGGAAACATTTCCTCCTTATAAGACTTTGAAAAGTAATAAATAAATACATCCATTTTATCTTCAGTGTTTGTTAATATCTTTGTTGAATTTGTGATAGCACTTACACACAACTGATATTTTGAATTAAATAATTTTGAAAAAAAAACTCAGCTAATTAAGCTTCAAAAAATAATACTTTTCATATTGATCTGTATATTCTATAGAATGCTTAATTGAAAGCTCTTTTAGCCTGTGTACAATTTCTTGTCTTTTGAGACATACTTATCTTAGTCTGCATCAGATATGCTATGATCTGAAGCTGTTGTATTGGTTGCTTATACTCATTTGTTCTTTTTCTTTTAACATTGTACACTATCAAATGACTTCATAAACTACCAAATAGACTAAAGAAAAAAAAATAAATGTACCTCTTCCTGGTTAGGACACTTTTTTGACAAAAACCTGAATGCTTTCATTCCAGGTAGCTACCGAACTTCCTCAGAATAGTATGAGGAACTTCCTTCCTCTTAAATAATCATACAATGAATATTCATTCATAAAACTGACCAATCATTTACTTATAAATGACCATAAATTAAAATAAAAATGACTGCATAAAAAAATCACATGAAACTCATTACTTTCAATTTTCTATTAATTAAACTCATTAAAATACACTAAATACATTAATTTAAAACATAAAACATGCTTTTAAAATATATGAATAATAGACTACAAACAAAAATAAGTTTAAAAGTGTGTTTAAACACTTGTCATTTTATTCAAAGTTCACCTGCTTTAAGTGTCAAAGCACTACTAATGGATATCTTCCCATTAAAACCTGGGGATTGTGAGGCAATCAGAAAGATCTACCAATGCAGTTCCCTAAATTCAAAATAAGCTTCACAATTTTCTCACTCACATTATGTTGAATCTTTTACAGAACAAGAAATAAAAAAACAAAATTGTTGAAGTTGACACAACTCATAGAATGCTTGGGTAATTCATTGTTCATGTCCTTTCTCTTAATAGCTTAGAAGTGTTGGTAAATCCAAAGTCTAAGTACTTTTTCAGTCTAGCAAATGTAAAATGCTGAGCAGGAAAGGCATGTAGCTACATATACCACCCCTGTAGTACCACAGTTGTGTTTGCCCTTTGTGGTAATAGTTCTAGGGTAGTCCGCTATCATAATATTACTTGTAACATTAATGAAATGGCATTGTGAACTATAACTACATTTGTAGCACCCCAAGTTGATCCTTTTCTTTTCTAGTTTTATAGCTAATAGATTCAAATTGTAACTTAAAAATTCCTAACCTTTTTATACATAAAATGGGGCTTACTACCTAGCTTATCTCAGGGCCCAAATGTATCAAAGACCCCAGTCCATTTTTGTCTATAATTTCCCTTATTCTTTGATCTTTGTTGTTATACATTAATACTGTTGAGGTACTCTGATCCATTGCACTAAACTCTTTATTCAAACTGGCCTTGAGGAATTTGATAGGGTGATAACAGTTAATATACCTATTGGCTGTAACCTCTGATGGTAGTTCCACCACAATATTTAAAGGATATTACTCTTCAAGAACATCTTTTTGATAGTGCAAATTTCTTTAGTAAAAGAGCTATCATTTGAGACCAATCTTGAAAGCATTATAATTTGCCCCTTCACTAGATTTGTCATTTGCCATTATTGGGTGTTAAGTGTCATAATGTAAAAAAAAAAACATTGCAGTAGGTGTATTTCCTGTAAACTGTGGACTCAAAAGTCTAAATGATATTTTTTAAAATCTTAACATCTAAAAAGTTCATTTCAAAATCATGAATGGTATGAGAACCCCCCCCCCCCCAAAAAAAGATGTACTGTTAACATAATCCATAAATTTATCAAATTCAACCAAATTTCCTGTCCACATAATAAAATGTTATCCAAATATCTCAAATACTTATAGAGATTTTTGGTTTAGTCAGATTTAAAAAATGGTTGGTTCCCCACTACCATAGAATAATTTTAGTGAGATTGGGACTACTGCTTCCGCCATCTCATGGCCCTTAATTTGCTTTTTATACTCTCCTTCACAAAACAGAAAATTGTTGATCAATACCATTTTCTTAAGTGATATAAGCATTTTAATGCCATTAAAGGGAAGTTGGTAATGTTCAGACAAGGCTTCCAATAACCACTGTAGTCCCTCATCATGTGGAATTGCTAGAAACAGGTCCTTAATTTTGATGGAAATATCAGTGTTAACCAAATAACAAGATGCACTGAAGACTGTCTTACCCATAGTCCTCAAAAATGCCAGGAATCTATTAGTATATGAGAAATATCATCAAAAGGTTTTGAGTCTTGGTCTGCAAACTTAGCAATCAGTTCTGTATTGGATCCTCCTATTGGTGCAATAGGTCTCAATGGCAGATCAACCCATGATTTAAGCACTTTCGCTATACCAAAAATAGCTGGTGGCAATGATTTATCAACCATTAGATAATTCTGGGCATTCTTAGTAAGATAATTTTTACAACAAAAGTCATTAAGCCACATTTCTATTCTATAGTAAGCTATATTCACCTTGATTTTGGAGGCAGGAATTTAAAAAGTACCATTATTTAAATACTCCAGCATTTTCTGAGAATGCAAAAACTGTTTATAGTTACTGCACCTCATCCTTGCCTGGTCTCATTAAAATATGTTATTGTTGAGTTTCAATTCCTACAAAAGCAGCTTTTCCTTTTACTGTCAAATTGTAAAACATGGGAACTTTTTCTTCAAACTGTGTCGGTCTCTAATGTCCCTTTCACATAGGTTTACAAAAGCAGATAGAGTTGTTGCTAGGGGTGGGTTGAACTAACTCTTCCTAGTTAATTCACTGTTCATCCCTCATCACCTTTGAAGTAAAGCTTTAGGATTAACTTCCTAGAAGACAGTCTATGTTCCAATAGTCTGTCAGTAACAGATGAACTATGATATGAGACAAATGTAAATCTTTTGAACAATAGGTCTGCCAACTCCTTTGTTATATTTAAGTTATTGTAATTGAAAACCTTAAAACCATAAAGCTCAAGTACAACACCTGTGTTGGGATTCACTGTGTCCTCCATTGTCCTCTGCCCCATCCACATCTCCTGGTTACGCATAATCTCCAATTTCTGACTTGATTGTACACTGCAGCTTGTGTGTGGAGGGGAACCTCTGTTTGTTCCTTACTCTCAAAGACCTCCTTAGCTGTGGTGAACTGAATCAAAAATCATCTTTTGTTCAATGTGTGTCTCCTTTCCAACCTCATAGGTAGTGGGGCCTTTGGTTACACTGACATGCCTACTGGCTGTGTGTTTGCTTAACATGGGAAGTAGGCATGCTGTCTTGTCTAAATAATCCTTCTTTTAATTCTTTAACTTTGTCTCTTTCCTCTGGAAAACTTTCTAACAATGGTGCTCCACATTAGTAAATGTTCTCTGATACAAGTCACTACATTAGTTAAAAAGCTGATCATTTATAATACTTGATTGTAGATTGTTAAATAAAATCAAGAATTCAATACACAGGAGGTTCAGATTCAAAAGTTTACTAGTGTACACCAGGAGGCAAAAAACATACAAGTACAGAATTTTGTCTGACATGAAACAGGAAGCACACAACTTTATATAGGTTTAACATTCAAGCTATGCCCACCTTACTGACGTGATATGTCACAGGGCATCTACATCACTTTATCTTACAGTCTTCTATTCATTAGTTCTGCTGATGCTGTATATTTAAAAAAAAAACTTTTCCTCTAGATACAATACGGCCTTGCTATCCAGCTGATCAGACATAATGTCTTTCTGTAAAGTTACTTCTTCAAGGTTTCATATCAGTTCGAATACAATAGTAGATTCAGTCTTTTAATACACTTCTTTGTTCTCTGTTACACTTTCTCACACAGCTGCGTGCTATCTCAGTAATACATACACAAGGCCAAATCATCCCAACAGGAAAGAGCAGAAGATTTCATTATTTCACACATTTAATTTCCTGACCCAGCAGATAATCACTTGTGAAAAGCATAAACATTAAAACTTGCTAAGCTAGCATTCTGCCAGGGTCGAAGGCCAGCTTTGCTTCAAGCCACACTGCAGTTTCAAAACTACTTTACATTTAAACATGAATTAATCCTCTCTATTATATGATTAATAGAATAAAATGCATTATATACTACTTTGCTTTTAAACTAGCATTTCTCATGTATTCAAATACAGATTTTTCTAACATTCCCCCCCCTATTAATACTTTTTATTCTATTTTGAAGTATGCATAGTGTCATTTCATCTCCCAACTTCTTCCACTTAGGATTTTCAGCTAGGTGAATCATTCAATCGATACTTCAGAAAAAATGTCATCTGAGATCAATCTTTCAATCTCAATATCTTGGTACAAAGTTTCAGTAACAGATACATCAATAAAATCTCTAATTAATCTTTTCATGCAGGGAATTCCACAGCAAACACATGCTCCTATTAGGGGTATACCCACACAAATGGCAATCAGAATATTCATTAGGATGAAACCCCACCCCCCAAATAGATTTTGGAAAAGGTCCGTCAGTGGGTTTGGGCCTGGTTTAGTCATGGCTGATACTTGCTGAATTACCTCTAGGTGATTATTGATTTCATGCCTGTTATCTGGTATGTACACACAGCATTCTTCTTTGATAAGCACGCACGTACCACCTCTCACCGCTAGGGTGAAGTCAAGAGCGATTCGATTTTGTAGCACAACAGTTCACATTGCATTCAGTTCATCAGTCACCAGTTCTAGGGCAGAAAAAGTTGCATTACTCATTACTTCGAGAAGTTTCGACAACTTCCTCAGCTCCCAGATCGATTTGACTGCTCCATAGGCTGGAAATATACCTGCCCAGGATATAACACTGTCACTCAAGTCCATATGAGTCAATTTGCTTTTGTCTTTCACGGCATTATGATCTTTCCAGCCAGCTTTGATCTTTCTGACTGGATTCACACGTTTTTCAACTGGACCTTCAGGTTTTCGAGCTGCTTCTCTCACGTTTCGTATCTTACCCAAAGGTAATTCTGCAGTATGTCTTATTGCCAGAACCAAATAACCCAAAAAACAACTGCCAGACCAATTCTCAGGTAACCATTTATATGCCTTTTTCCCACAAATAAAATAACAGTTTTCTACTTTGGTACTAATACGCATCAGCCCTGCATGAAACATTTTCTAATCTATAACTGACAATTGTTTAAACAAAACTGGATTTTTGCGAATGTCATTCCTAGTTGTTTTCAATGAGTTCAAATACGAGTCATAATTAGTATTGCAAAAAGTATTGCCATTACCATTCTTAATATAACATCGGTAAGATATGGTTACATTACAATTGCTCCAGCCCACCTGGAGGGTATCATTTTTATAAAAACATACAACTCCTTTTTGTGTGACAGGTAAAAATAAGGCTATTTTGTCCTGTGATCTCACAGTTCCTGTATCGAAAAGTAAATTCTCCCAAGTCTCATTTATCCTCAAAGGGACAGCGGACATTATCAGTCCTCCATATGCTGTTGGTATACAAAGGGACAGCGGACATTATCAGTCCTCCATATGCTGTTGGTATAGCTGTACAAACCCAGCAATTTGAAATGTTCATAGTCTCTGCATATACACGTTTCATGGCTAGGTATGTGTTAAAATTTGGATGCCAGTCTGTAGACGTTTCATCACGCCTTCCCACTTTCACTTGTGTGGTTGTGTGTAGGATAAACCACAACAAGAGGAAAATTGTCACAATTACAGTCAACAAATGTACACTCAACAAAATGATTATGCAACATCTCTGGGGTTGATCTAAATTTCTATTCACTTTGCTTTTGGCCATCTCGGTCTGGTTGTGTATCAGTCACAAAGTTTTTATCAAATTGAAAGTTCTTTACCGGTTAACAATGTGTCAAGTGAACCCAGGACGTCCTCTCGGCCACTCTAACTGCAGTAGGCATTGCCAACAGAACCTGGTACGGTCCCTCCCACTTTGGACTCACCCAATTCTTCCTTTTCATCACCTTCAGCCAAACATATGTCCCAGGGGCCAAGACTGCTTCCACCGGTCTGGTCTGCTCCTTATCTGAAAAAGAGTTAAACTGCAAAACAGATTTATTTGTTAACAGTTTCCTCATATTACTAGCTAATGAACTGTCAGCCTCTTGCTCTGCAGGCATGAGAGCTTTCCACTGAGGCACATAATATGCTCTCCCAAAAACCATTTCAAAGGGAGTCAAACCCTTTACATTTGGAACTGTTCTCATACTCAGCAGTGCCAAAGGCAGACAGTATATCCAATTCTTTTGGGTCTCCTCTACTAGCTTCCTAAGCTTATTTTTGAGGGTACCATTGTACCTTTCCACCAGTCCTGCTGACTGTGGGTGGTAGGCACAATGGTTCTTTAAGGAGATACCAAAAAATCTCCCAAGTTGTTGGATTGTCTGATTCACGAAATGAGTGCCATTGTCACTATAAATCCTTTCCGGAATGCCAAATCTAGGGATTATCTCTTTTATCAGGGCTTTCGCCACTGTTGCTGCATCCGGGTTTTTTGTTGGAAAAGCTTCTACCCATTTAGAAAACATGTCTACAATAACTAAACAAAACTTTTTCCCTTCACACTTATTCAATTCTATAAAATCCATACAAATAGTATGGAACGGGTATGGTGGTATAGGAAAACTTTCTTGCTTGGTTTTAAATGCTACTTGCGCATGGTGCTTGTTACAAGTATGACAAGCTGCACAAAATTTTTGTGTATAATTTGTGAATCCGTATGTTTGGAATATTCGGTTTACTAACTGTACCATCCCCCTCTTGAGACATGGCACTGCCCATGGCTCAACAAAGCTGCATATCTAAATAAATTAGACGGCAATATCGGTTTTCTCTCTTTGGAAATGTACAGTCCATTCTCAAGAATTGCACCTCGTTTTATCCATTTTTGTTTTTCTGCTTTTGTAGTAAGCGTTTGCATTGTTTTTAACATGTCTAAATCTAAAATCTCAGAGGGTTGTAATTCCTCATTCAAAAGTAAAGTTTCTGAGTCTGAGGCTGCTTGTTTTGCAGCTGCATCAGCTCGTGCATTGCCTTTTGAAATCTTATCCTGCTGTTTCGTATGAGCTACACATTTACAAATAGCTACTTTGTTAGGTAACTGAATAGATTCTAATAACTCTAAAATAAATTGCGCATGATTAATAGGTTTTCCACTAGATGTTATCATTCCTCTATTTTTCCATTGTTGTGCAAATACATGTACTGTAGAAAAAGCATACTGACTATCAGTATATATGTTCACACATTTATTTTTTGCTAAAGTACATGCCCTCATCAAAGCTATCAATTCTGCTGCTTGTGCAGATAAGTTGTGTGGTGAGGATTGAGCTTCTAAAATTTCAGTGTCTGTAACTACTGCATACCCTACCAGATTCTTCCCTGTAGGACCCCTTCTGCATGAGCCGTCCACGTAATATGTCACCTCGGCATTATCCAAGGGCATATCTGTGAGATCTTGTCAAGGTAAAGCTAACTGTTCAATTTCCTGCAGGCAGCTGTGTGGTGTGCCCTCCACAGGAGTTGGAAGTAATGTTGATGGATTTAATGTCGTACATCGTTCAATTGTCATATGAGGTTGGCTCAGCAATATAGTCATACATGAAAGATGTCTAGCAGGAGAAAGGTATGCCACTTTTTCTTGCAGTAAAATTATTGCAACTGCATGAGGCACTCTCAATGTGAGAGGGTGGAATAACACCACTGAGGCCGAAGCCTGGACTGCCATTGCAGCTGCAACTACTGCTTGTACACAGTGAGGCAAAGATCGCGCCACTGGATCTAACTCTGATGAATAATAGGCTATGGGGCGTTACTTATCCCCATGTTGTTGCGTCAATACTGATGTCATATATCCTTGCTTACAATCTACGGTCTGAAAGAATTGTTTATGATAATTCAGAAATCCTAAAACTAATGAAGAAGCTATCAACTGCTTCAACCTGCAGAAAGCCGTTTCTGCTTTGGGTGTCCATTGTAAGATATCTTGTGCTGCCATTGGTGTCTTATATATCAAGTCAGTCAGTGGAGCAGATTCCAGAGCATAATTTGGTATCCAGCTCCGACAAAAATTAGTTGTACCTAAGAAAGGCATCATTTCTTTTTTGGTTGTTGGTTTGGGTGCTTGCAAGATTGCTGTTTTTCTTTCCTCGTCTAATATTCTACCTTCATTGGATATTACATATCCTAGGTATCTAACTTGTTTTCTCCAAAGTTGTAACTTACTTTTGTTTACTTTGTGTCCTTGTGTTGCTAAAAAATTCAATAATGCTACTGTATCCTCCCTGCACTGTTGCTGGGTGGGGGCTGCTAGCAAGATGTCATCTACATAAAGTAGAATTTGACTACCTCCCGGTGGGGTAAACCCTGCCAGGTTGCTCACCATTTCTTGTGCAAATATTGTTGGGCTCTCACACTATCCCTGTGGTAGTCGAGTATATGTATACCTTTTACCCTGAAATGTAAATGCAAACCAATATTGACTATCAGGATGTATAGGTATTGAAAAGAAAGCATTGCTAATATCTACCACAGAGAAATACTTCTGTTGCAGTTCTAAATCGTTTAACAAAGTATGTGGGTCTGGCACCGTAGGTGCTCTAGGTATTACTGCATTATTTACAGCTTGTAAATCCTGTACCATCCGCTATTCCCCATTTGCTTTTTTAACAAGAAATAGGGGTGTATTACATGGTGAATCAGGAGATTCTACCAGTACTCCTTCTTTGAGTAATGCTGCTATTATAGGCCTAATTCCTATTTCTGCATCCTTTCTCAAAGGGTATTGTCTTTTCTGTGGTCTAAAAGCTGACTTCGGGGTTATTGTAACTGGTCTAGCTGTCCGAATAATTCCTACATCTGACTTGCCTGTTGACCAAAGAGTTGTTGGAATTTCACATAAGGCCTTTTCTTCTTCTAATAAGAACACTAATCAGCTGTCCTCGCTAGATTGCAAGTGTACAGCTGGATGTGTCTGTGTCAACCAATTCAGTTTTTGTTTTTGTATCCCTTGTTCTGATAGTTCTAAATCAGTCTGTTTCTCCCATCTTGTTACTTTTTCTCCTAAGTCTGCCCATTTGACACTTTTGTTCTTTGTCAAGCTGACATGTGGTAACCGATTTGATTTATATAATGCAAGGAATTCTTGAGGTAACGAACAGCTAACTACACTGTTCCCCTGGGTATCCCAGTACAAAGTACGCAAAACCAATCTAGTTGCACGATTTCTAAACAATTCTTGCTCATACTCTCTATCAGGTCCTGGTGTAGTACAGTACTATAGAGTACAGTGTAACAAATGCTGTCGATCAGTGTCAAGGGAGGGGGTTTTACTGATGGCTACATTCATCAGTTCCTCGGTTACTGCCCCTGGACCAGTCGTGACTAGGTCCTGGCTATACCAGTAAAAAGTTTCACCCTCCGATTGCACTACAAAGGTATCCATTTGTCTCTGTGCCTCCATACCTTGTACAGTTGGAACTACTGCTATGCCAAATATCTGCATAAGGTCCCTGCCCAATAGGTTCACTGGACACTTTGCAGAAACAACAATTTTACTTCTCTGGGTCATACCTGAAACAGGGTCAGTTATTGCTATATCATGGGAAAGTGGTTCCCTATATAGCTGTCCGTTTGCTGCTTTCACTAGTATATAATCAGGTGATTCGGAATGTTCTGGTAACTTGGAGGGGTGTATCAAAGTCCGTGATGCTCCTGAGTCACACAGGAATTTGACTTCCCTTCCCTCCACCAGAAGTGTAACTTCCGGTTTCGTATCTGCTAAGTAGAGCTCTAAGCTCAATAATGCTAAGTCCAAAATTTCATTTTCTTCATCCTCCATATCTACTTGCACTTCCTCTACTCCTTCTATCACATTTACATTTGTTTTCTGTTTATTAACTTTTCCTGATGATTTCTGACTTTCACATGATGTATCCTCGCTATCATATAGTCAGTCCTCATCTCCCTTATCTTCTGAAATTACCTTTTTGTTTTGCTTACAATCCCTTGCTAGATGTCCCTTTTTTCCACACTTGAAGCATTCACCTCTCTTTTTTCTCTCTTCAAAATCTTCTGATCGTTTATCAGACTGTTTGTTTCCCTGGGCATTTTTCTTGCCCTTTTTACCTGACTGTAATACAAATACTTCAGCTCTGTCTTCAGCAGTGAAGACTTGCGCCTTCTTTTTCTTTTTACTATTAAAATGTCTTTCAGCATGTCTAGCATATTCGAGTAAGGCTTGTAGCCTCCCTGTTCGATGGTCTATCATATGCTTCATAATGAAGCTACTAATAGGTGCAATGCAACCTTTCAAAAATGCATTTTTCAATTGTTGTTCATACGGGTAATCATTTGTTTGGTTCTCAGGAACCGACATACCGCTATGATTATTAAAACATTCTAATAATCTAG
Source organism: Protopterus annectens (assembly GCF_019279795.1). NCBI lineage: Eukaryota > Metazoa > Chordata > Ceratodontiformes > Protopteridae > Protopterus > Protopterus annectens. The sequence continues at coordinate 1,826,505,864 of NC_056726.1, read as the reverse complement.
CATAGTACCCATCTATTGTCTCATTTTCCTGTTGTATGCATTGATTAATGCAAGTCCAGTCTGCTCTAGGTTTCCATTTCTCAGAGATTCGGTCTGTTAGACCTTTCACTCTGTTGTCTAACTCTGCGTCACTATGTGGGAGTGGTCTAAGCTCTGCATTACGAGAATTCCAGGTGCCACAAATCATGTGCCAATCTGGACCTATAATTTGTCTTACTACTTTTTCCCCATTCAAGTGGTAACTCAACCTCATGCCTTGTAAATCTTCTAAAAATTTCATAAAATTAACTTTCGGATGGGAGATTCCCTCAGCTTTCCGGATATCTTCCGGTGTCCATGGTCTATATACTAAGAGTGTTGGGTTTTGCCCTTCCTGTCCTGCCTGAGGATTTGGAACTTCTATAAGCGGGCATATTTCTTCCTCACTCTCATCCTGTAGATTTCTCTCTATTTGGTATGATTCTGTGTCCCTATGTGTTTTACGTGTTCGGGACCTAGTTTCAATAGGATCTCTAACAAATGGTTGTGGTCTTGCTGAAACTTCAGGATAACACGGAGGCGGACCAGCCTGTCCACTTGCTTCATATCCTGAAAAGGGTAAGGGAGGGGGCAAGGGAGGAGGAAGAGGAGCTGTCGCTATTACCAAGTTATTATCTTCTTTGTCTAAAAACAATGTTTTTGAATTTTTAAGCTTCTGTTCTCTACGATTTGCTTCTTCAATCCACCTGTGTGCTTGAGGAATGCCTAGTTGGCGTTGCTTTTTTTGCCTGACCTCCCGCATCAGATTTAAGCTGTTTAAGGAGTTTAACTAGTGAAGTTTTATCTAGTTTACCATCAAATTCATATTTGTTAACCCATTTCGTATAATACCTAACGTTATTGGAACGTTGTGATTGCATGTATTTTGCGTCTTCGGTTAGGGGTGGATCTCGTGATGTTTTAGTGCACTGATTACCCATGGCAAAGAAAATGTTACGTAACCCCTTTTTATCACGTGATATCAAATTCTCAGTTCCTGTTTGCAGTGTATCTAGAATGACTGCCTACCTTATTCTGTTACCCTGATCTATGGCCAAATATACAGTACTTCCTTTTGTCCCTGATCTGCAAAACAAATCTTGACAACAATATACTGTAACCTAGCCCCTGATCTAAAACAGAAAAAAGGCAAATTCTTTCTACCTGAGCCTCCGGTATTGAACTGTCCAATGTCCACTCTTCAGCCACAGATCAGAAAGTGGCCAGCCTCTTTAAACGACAATTCAGTCGGAGGTCTTTTCACCCAAGAAGAACCGTTTCGGTAACTTCTCCTGCGCAGTATTCGACTACCGGTAGACTCTGATCTGCAGCTGTCTGAGGGAATTTTCCGGCTGAGAAGGACCAAACTGTTAAATAAGATCAAGAATTCAATACACAGGAGGTTCAGATTCAAATGTTTACTAGTGTACACCAGGAGGCAAAAAATGTACAAGTACAGAATTTTGTCTGACATGAAACAGGAAGCACACAATTTTATATAGGTTTAACTATCAAGCTATGCCCACCTTACTGACGTGATATGTCACAGGGCATCTACATCACTTTAGCTTACAGTCTTCTATTCATTAGTTCTGCTGATGCTGTATATTTTAAAAAAAACTTTTCCTCTAGATACAATATGGCCTTGCTATCCAGCTGGTCAGACATAATGTCTTTCTGTAAAGTTACTTCTTCAAGGTTTCATATCAGTTCGAATACAATAGTAGATTCAGTCTTTTAATACACTTCTTTGTTCTCTGTTATACTTTCTCACACAGCTGCGTGCTATCTCAGTAATACATACACAAGGCTAAATCATCCCAACAGGAAAGAGCAGAAGATTTCATTATTTCACACATTTAATTTCCTGACCCAGCAGATAATCACTTGTGAAAAGCATAAACATTAAAACTTGCTAAGCTAGCATTCTGCCAGGGTCGAAGGTCAGCTTTGCTTCAAGCCACACTGCAGTTTCAAAACTACTTTACATTTAAACATGAATTAATCCTCTCTATTATATGATTAATAGAATAAAATGCATTATATACTACTTTGCTTTTAAACTAGCATTTCTCATGTATTCAAATACACATTTTTCTAACATAGACCTTAATTTCTTTTTCAGTTTTTGCCAGCTGTCTATTGTTGTTCCTCATTAACAATCTTATTACTTCCAAAATAGTTCAATCAAATAAATCAATCAACTCTCGATTGCAGGCTTCACAAAACCCTTTTCCATTCAAGACAGTCTTCAAAATACACTTTGTCCAATTGTAAGCTCAATATTTCTTTAGGAGCTTCTCAAATTTGTGTATTTGGTATTCAAAGAGCCCAACCTAGCCTGTTGCATTCACAGGTTATTTTTAAAGATTATGTTTTCCTAAACCAACTATTTAAACAAACTTTTTCAATGGAATTGCTGTGAGAAGGTGTCTTCTACAATTCTATTGTTTCAATAATAGACGTTTGTGAATTAACAGAGCATGGTTGTGATTTGTTTAAATCTTTAAGTTTGTCTTGACTTACACATGGCAGAATTTCCTGCACACTAAGTGCTGTCATAGTTTTTTTTGTAAGTTGGTAGACACTTGCATCAATAACTGTATCTGTATTAAAACCAACAAATCTGATGCTGATTTAGAATTTATCTGTTGACTATCCATGACAGGAATACCAATAAAACTGCCAGTACTCAAGTTTAGTTCTTCAGCCATGAACTTGGAAAATTAAGTAAAAAATAAACACACTACCAAACAACTTCACGAAGTGCCAAACAAATAAACTAAATAAAAAACAAAATCAAGAAACACACCTCTTCCCAGTCAGGACCCTTTTATTGACAAAAGCTTGTTAATGGCAGAACTTCCTCAGAATATTATAGCAATAACCCACACCTGGGTGTGGGTAATGCTGGATTTACCCACGGTTGGCGTGATTTGGTCACGAGGGCAAAGCCCGAGGGACCAAACAAAGCCAGCAGTGGGTAAATCCAGCATTACCCACACCCAGAAGTGGATTATTGCTATTATACAATGGCATTATTTAAGAAAAAAATAATTACTTTTCTTAAATAATGGCATTGTATAATGCCTCCTTGCTGCCCTTCCGCAGCTGTCTGGTATTCTTCGGCAGTTTTGATGTACTGCGCATGCCTGCGCAGTACATCAGAGCTGTGGGCAAAAGCAATGGAGAAAGCAAGATCTCCATTGCTTTTTACTGTTTCACTATGTTAAATGGGTTTAACATAGCTGACAGCTTTAAAATAAGCAACAGAGAATCTCCGTTGCTTATTTTAAAGCTGTCTCGCTATGTTTAACCCATTTAACATAGCGAGACAGGTTTTAAAAAAAAGCAACGGAGAAAGCAAGATCTCCGTTGCTTTTTACACACTGTGTCACTATGTTAAAGGGGTTTAACATAGCAAGACAGCTTTAAAAAAAGCAACGGAGATCTCTGTTGCTTTTTTTAAACCTGTCTCGCTATGTTAAACTCCTTTAACATAGCGAGACAGTGTTTTAAAAAAGACTTATACTAATGGAAAAAGTCCAGGCAACCGGACCTTTTTCCATTAGTATAAGTCGATTTACAACATGCACGCTGGCCAATCAGTGTGCACATTTTGGAATATTAATGGGGGGGGTCATGGTATAATATGATATAGCTTCCTACCAATTAAATAATCATAAAATTAATATTCATTCACAAACTGACCAATCGCTTATAAATTCTCATAAATTACAATAAATATTAATGCATAAAATAATCACACGAAATGCATTGTTTTCAACTTCCTACTAATTAAACACATTCTAGTACACAAACTAAATTCATTCAAAACATAAAATATACTTTCTTTATATATGAATAACAGACTACAAACAAAAATAATCTTAAAAGTGTGTTTAAACACCTGCTGTCATTTTATTCAAATGTTACCTGCTCTAAGAGTAAAAACACTGTTAATGGATAACCATCCCATTTAAACTTGGGAGTTGGGTGGTTTGCAGAACAATCAGCCAATACAGATCCCTTAATTCCAATAACTCTCATTACCTCATTTAAAAATTCATCATAATCCCAAAAAGGAGAGCTTCAATTGATTCAGTTAAAAAATTAACTTTACCTGAATTGAACTTTAAGAATAACATCCTTTCTAAAGCATATATGTATTGATCTAGTGCTTTAAACTCTACTGATCACAATTAAATTGCTACTCTTGTGGATTTGTTATTAGACTTAAAATTTTATGTGAAAGTTTTAACATTTGAGAGAAACAATTTAACAGCTGTAAAATGAATTCATTGCAAGCAAAAAGCACCTCGAAATATTTCTGTAATAAACTTTCTTATGCTATTTCTCTTAGTAGGGTGGTTTAAGCCATTCACACACTCACATTAACTGACACAAGTTTCATTATTCATATGTGTAAATGACATCTCTAAAAATCTTATCAATCTATCTTATTACATTTTCCAGGTGATAACCCCCCATAAAAAAACTTTCCATAAGTCCATGATGCATTACCTTGCAAGTTTATTCTCACAAGTAGGCTGCCAATCAACAGGGACATTTTGGTTTTACACAATTCCTTTTCAACTTCTTGTACTGAACTAAGTTCCAGAGTTAATCCTTTATAATTAATTTGTAATTTGCCAGAAGCATGAATTTAGACTTGACCCCCTTTTACTATAAAATGTGCCTTAAGGTGTTAACATTTCTTTTTAAAAAAATAAGATCAGGTAAAATATCTTGAAATAAATTAATAGGAGATTAGTAGAAGCTCCGTTTTCTTAATCTTTGAATAGCTGCTAAAATTTTATTTTATTTTTTCTTACAGAAATTGGAATCTTAATATAATATCTCTATTCTTCCTAAGTTTAGATTGGTTCAGCTATGTGCCAAATCAATGTAAATATTAGTCAGAGTTTGGTTCTGACTTTTCTCAGCAAACAGTTTCACAAATTCACTTATTATGTCATAAGGTGTATTAAAATTATCCAGTGTTTCTACACTATTGCCCTGGTATTAGGGCAAATAAATATGGTAAGATAATAAAGAAGTGAATGGTGAAACACAAAGAAATGTAATATCAATAATACTGTAGAACAGCACTACAATAACAAAAAGTTTCATCAAGGGAAGCAAAAGAAAGAATGAATGAATCTGGTATAAGGGTCTCAAGGGGGAATGGGCTGCATTTGCAGATAGTCTTATCCATTGGGTGCTGAACGAGGGAGGACATAAAATAGTTGACACTGCCTTCTATTCTCAGATCAGAAGAAAGAATGAACCGAATCGTAGGACCCAATGAGAAGAAGCCCCTTTGACAATTCAAATGATTAGTTTAAGATGCATATATTTAATGGTAACAGCTAGAGCAGGTAGCAAAATTAGATTTTCATAGTGATGTGCAATTTCCTATCAAGTTGAGGGCAGTAGCTCAAAACTAATACTTGAACAGCAGCAGAAGTAAGAAAAAATTTTTATTTAATGCAACCAGAGTCAGATCCAGCACTAGATGAGGCCTGCTGGCTGGGGGGTTGAGGATCCCCACTGGCCAGAGGGCTGCCACAACATTTAATTTTTAATTAAAAAAAATAAATAAATTGCATGTCATGTCTTCTGTAATGGCATTTTTCTTTAAGAATGCACTCTCTGTCTGTGCATTGACTTACACATCACATCAATGCAGATTTACATTCCTGCTGCTGTTTCTCTATGTGTGTCTGTGCATCGACTTACACATCACATCAATGCAGATTTACATTCCTGCTGCAGTTTCTCTATGTGTGGCAGTGCATCGACTTACACATCACATCAATGCAGATTTACATTCCTGCTGCTGTTTCTCTATGTGTGTCACTGCATGCACAGCTAAGCATTCCTGCTGCTGGCATTTCTTTTTACATATGGAATTTAAACTTGCTTGCTGAAAGTACATTCCTTCTCTGCTGATATATACGTTTCTTCAGTAAATGTGCATGTGACAAGACATTCCTTCAGTAACAAGAGTGTGTGTATGTAACGCACTAATACTTTCCTTAGCCTCAAACTCTGTACCATGGCTATAGGAGACAAGAGCCTGAATCCTCTACACCAACTACCAGACTGCTCAAGAACTATGAGTTTTAGTGCATTTTCTAGAAAATGTGAGTTTCAAGGAAAGAGAAGTTTACTATTTCTCATGTTAAGTCTGTTTTTAATGTGCAACTGTTTTGTTTAGCAAATGGCCATCTGTGTTTGTGCTATAAAATTTGAAAGCAATATTAGTAGCACAACAGGTAGCATACCTGCCTTTGGTGAAGAAAGTTCTGGGTTCTTCTCCCACAGCATGTAGATGGAGGCTGATACTGCAGTACTTTAGGAGGGGATGGGGGTGTTGCACTTCTGAGTGTGTCCTCCTTTGGATGCGATGCCTAACTGTGAATGTGCTATCGGTTTACTAGTTGTTCACTATTACTAGTTTACCCATTTTTAATACAATACAGGCAATTTATTATTCAAGGGCAGGAGGCACTGAATTTGTAGATGAAACACTGAAATAAAAAGGTTTTTGAAAACAGCAACCTTTTCATTAGTTACAGATCTCTTTAATGTATAATTATTCAGATGGCCTTTATTTCTGCAGATATTGTGCATATTAACTCGTACTGGTGGACTGTAGTGAAAGGGTTTTAAGTGGGCTTTTATGGCTCTAATATTCTGAAATGGATAGTCTTGTCATAATTGGTTCATATGTTTTATTTCATTGCTTACTGGAAAAATGTTCAAAACTAAACATTTAAAACATACTTTAGCAAGTGATGCTGTATTATAGAAGGAATGGTTCAGAAGCCATTTGTAACTGATAGACAGTAGGCTGTAAGATGGCACCTAGAGCTATCACCTCTACTACCTGTTTCTCTAGGAGTCCCACAGGGTTCGATCCTTGGACCTCTGCTCTTTTCTTTATTTACCAACAAACTGCATACAACTACACCACAGACTTCAGTCATCCAATATGTAGATGACTCCACATTTACCTGCACCTCTTCCTCCCATCATGAACTTCAACAACTAACTCAAGCTTCCTTTCTCTCTCTCTAGAAAACTGGCCTACAGACTCACAACTAATACTAAATCCTAACAAAACAAAACTCCTTATCTTTCCACCCACTCAGAACACTACAAATAGCCCAATATTTAACATCACCTCTAGTACCAGTACAGTCATATCTCCAGTCAACCACACCAAACTGCTAGGGGTTGAAATTGACAGCAACATGAAATTTGACATACATATATCACTAACTATTAAAAATGTGCACAAAAAGCTAGGTCTCCTATACAGAAAAAAAGAATTCCTTACCAGAGCTAGTATAGCTCATACTCATCTTATTTTCAACCTGCTCTATGCCTCCCTGATCCTTACCAACATTAGAAAATCAGACCTATCCAAGATGCAATCTTGCTACAACAAAATAGCCAAATTCGCAACTAATTCTCCCTTTAGAATACATCACTGCATTCTTCTCAAACAGCTCTATTGGCTTGAACTTCCCCATCTCCTAGTACATAATCAGCTCACACTAGCCCATAACATCCTAACAAAACCCCTTCCCTTCAAAACATACTACACCCATGCTCCAAAACCAGAGTCCTGAGATCTGACCATAAACCTCTACTACAAGTATCTGAAGCCAGCAACTCTCCAGGTGCATCCCTCTATAGTAATACTATTGCTAGACAATGGAACAGACTTCTCTGTAGCATCACAGCCATAGCTTCCAGTACCTCCTTCAAAACAGCCCTAAAATCTCATCTGCTAAACTCTCACCTATGTAACTGCGATACTCCTGGATAACTTATTTGAGAACCATTCTCTCCTCTCCCTAATTACTCCTCACTCACACTTAGTACTCAAATCCTCTCACCACTCACTTCTTTAACTCTCCTTCTAACTCTGTCTCTCCTCCTCCCTTACTTCCCTTCCATAGGTTCATAGGTTGGTACTAGGCTACTGGCCCTCAGGCCTATACAAGCCTAGCCATAACAATTCCTTGGCTATTTCTTCCCACACTATTTACTTCCCTGGACCCCTGTCTAGCAGGGGGACTGACATGATCCCCGGAGTGAATTTCCTTTCTCCCATCCAGTCGTCAAGGTTCCTTTTGAAGAAGGCCAAAGAGGCGCTCTGCTAGACATGTATGGGCAGTCTATTCCAGAGTCTGGGGAGTCTCTGGGTCAAGAACCTATCCCTCAAGCATGTTTTGTTTATTGTGATGACAAGGTTTAGATCCCTGGAGCATGTGACTCTGAGGGATTGGGATTTCTTTAAGTGTAGCATGTCCAACAGGTCTGGGTTTGAAATGGCCATGTATTTTAAGCAGAGATCGCCTCTGAGTAGAAGATATGTGACACAGTATAGCTGGAGTTTTTTTAAGGCGGTCAGCGTAGGGCATCTGCTTTAGGCCTGTGATTCTTTTAGTGAGATATTTCTGTGGTCTTTCCAGTTGTTGCAGATGTCTTGAGAGGTACATACCAAATGGGGCATTGTATTCTATAATGGGTCTAATGAGGGATGAGTACAGTAGGACCTCCTTTTTTCTGGATGAAAACCCCTTAGTGATGAGGTGTGCCACATGGAAGTATTTCCTGACTGTTGTGGCGATGTGGTTATCGAAGGTGAGACCACTGTCCACCTGTGTCCCTAAGTCTCTTATCAAACTTTCGGTGTTTAGTGTACTGCCATCTATATGGTAATTCATGGATACATGTTTTTTCCCAAAGGGGATAACTATACATTTCTTGGCATTGAGCTTGAGCCCATGGCTCTGGCACCAAGCATCTGTTTCTGTAAGGCCCTTTTGTAGAGTATCCACATCATTTGGGGATCCAATAATGGTTCCCAGTTTGCAGTTATATGTGAACTTTGTTAGCCAAAGTCCCTTAGTGTTGGCCTGTACTTCAGAGAAGTAGATGCCAAATAAGAGCAGTTCCAGAAATTAACCCTGAGTTACTCCACTTGTCACTTGTCTGGAGCTGGATTTGGAGTCGGCTATTTTTACAGTGTGGGTTCTGTCAGTAAGCCAGTTGGCAACCCATCAAGTGATGTAGGGATTAATGCCCAGCTTAGTAAGTCTATCTATGATTCCAGAGTGGGGGATGGTGTCAAAGGCCTTGGCGAGGTCCAGATAGGCTGTGTGGACTGCCTTACCCTTGTCCACGGCTCTGGAGACTGATTTGAAGAAGTCAATCAGGTTCAGGAGACAAGATTGGCCCTTCACAAAGCCAAACTGGGTGGGTTCCAGTGTTTGAATGGTGCCAGTGTCTTTGTTTATAAGTTCCATGATAATACGTTCAATGGCCTTGCAGATCAGGCTTGTCAGACTGATGGGGCTGTAGTTCCCGGGATCCAAGGTGGATCCCCCCTTGTGGAGTGGGATAACTGTAGCTGTGCACCACTCAGTGGGCACAAAGCCTGAGGTGAGACTATGATTAAACATGACACTTAGGTGAGGTGCCAGTTCATTTTGTAGTTCATGTAATACACAGCCCGGGATGTCATCTGGTCCCATGGATGCTGTATTCTTAGCTTTAGAGAGTGCAAGTTTTACCTGTGTGGCCATTATTACTGGAATTTGGCAATCTTCCTGTATTGAGATGAGCCATTTAGGGGGTGAGAGGGGGGTAAAGTTGGCACTGAATTGATCTGCCAGGATATTGGCAATATCCTTGGGATCAATATATTTAATGCCATTCTGTTGTAGCTCAGAGCAGATCTGAGCATGGCCATTTAGATTCTTGACATAGTTTTAGAATGCCTTGCAGTTGTCTTTGGAATATTTGGCAATTTTATTTTCATAACTAGCTTTGGAGGATTTTAGGAGGGATCTCAGCTTCTTACCGAGCGTGGTAGGGGAGTTTTTTGCATCCTGAGATTTTCCTCTTTTTTGCAACAATTTCTTCCTTTTGTTGTAAAGTTTGTTTATGGCAGGGGACCACCAGATTAGCTTCCTTTTTTTGGAGGAGAGCATCTTGGTTCTGTTTGGGATGGCACAATTTATGCATGAGTGCATGTGCTCCTACAGTGCCTTAGTGTAGGATTCAGCAGTCGAACTTTCAGTTCCTGTCTGCATGGGTGTCATGAAGTTTGTCACTTCTGGAGGTTTCCTTACTGGGGGGTGGGATGTGGATGTTAAGGGTGATTAGCTTATGGCCAGACCTGACCAATGAGGGGGTGACCATAGGTGTGGAGCATTGATTTCCCATGTTGGTAATGACCAGGTCTAGGATATTGGAGCCCCTGATGGGACTATGGATTAGTTGATTCAGGGCATTGGAATTCATGAATTCCAAGAACTGTTGAGCAAAGGTGTTGGTATACGAGTAGTTTTCCCAGTTAACGGCACTACTTCTTTAACACCTATTAATCAAGCAAACCAATTGCTTTCTTAAACTCTGCCTCTTGATGAGCTTGGCATAGAATGTAACTTTACATGCATTGTTTTCTTTCTGAAACTACACCTTATATAATATGTTTTACTCAGCTGAAAGCTCACATAACTCATGTTTTTAAAAACTTATTTACAGAGTTTTAATGTAATCTTAAGTGATCTTCACCAACTTGTCAGCCATAAAGGAGTTTGCAAATGCAATTGTCAATATTTGTAACAGATTTTAAATATTTTGTCAATATGTGTAATTTGCACTTAATTTTTGTTGCACGTGGAGCTTTCCTCCCAAGGTCTCTGCTGAAAAAGGACTTGTGTCCAGTCAGACTTTCACAGTAAACAAATGTAAAATAAATAAATATAAGTAATACAATTAGGAAGGTGAATCAAAGAACACATGCATGTATGCATGGTCCTAACAATATGTGCAAGGGCCTATGATTGGAAAACACCCCAAAGATAAACTTAGTCCACCTCTAACCAGATGCAATATCTTTGAATGCAGGGTTCAATGCTGTTTCAATGAATGTGAGTTTCAGTCAAGGGTAGAGAAGTTTATTGTTCATGCTAAGTCTGTTTTCATTGTGAGACTGTGTTGTTTTGTTTAGCAAATGGCTATAAGTGTCTGTGCTATAAAATTTTAAATAAAAGTTTTAATTGAAATCTAAATATCTGTTATCAGTAGAAGGAAAGGGTGTTACTTAAGATAAATATCCAAGTAATGGGACACTGAAATGGCTGTGGGGTGGGCATGATCCATTACCCTGTCTAGGGCCCCATTTAACCATGATCTGGCTCTGAGTATAACACATATAAAAACATTATTTGAAAGGAATTCTGCTTGCCAGTACATCAAATGCAGACTGTTGCTGAGCAAGGTATACAAACAAATACACTAACATATATAAGGCAGTGCAAAAATAATAAAAGAAGAAATAAATAGCAAAATGCAGCTATGTGCAACAGAAGCTGTATACTGCATGTTGGCTGTGTCACAAGATATTGTGACAAGGTAATAAATCAAGGTGTTGCAGTGTAATGCAATTATATACTTATACTACAGCACATATTAACTTAACTCATTCATTGATGTATTTCTTTATAAAAGTATATTCTTGTCATCTGTGACGGCCAGCCTGCGAATCCAAGAAAACTATCTGAGCTTAGCAAAGTTAAGGCTATTATAAATCAGAAGATACAAAATGAAAATTCCAGGCATTTTCGAAGTGCTAAGTCTCATATCCAAACACCCCACTGTCCTTAATTTTGAGTAAAATGTTGAGATGGACAAATGTATAGTAAACTTAGCAGCCATTGCCAGTTCTGCAAGCAGATGTTAAATGAGGGGGGAAAAAGGTGGGTGGTGGGAGGAGAACCTGATGATAAGGTCCAGACATTTGGGAACAAAGGGATGAGATTGATTAATACCACTAAGAAAGTCTGCCTAACTTTTGATTGCTGGACAGGTAATAAATTGTTTGAGTAGCACCATACACTTTGTAGGCATCAGGTTTCAGTATCCCATTAGCTAGCCTTGAGGTGGTGAGACTTCAGGACGCTGATGCATTATTTTAAGAATTGCTAGCTTGTCCTTTGTAGGGGTATATAGTGGTGCTCCTTTTAGAGGTTAGTATCACAGATCCACAAACTGTGTTAAAAGAACTTAGCAAAACAGCTATAGTGGAGAAATAGTCCTTTGTAAAGAACGGTAGACCATTGTCTGCTGAAGGTATGAGTATTTAATTAATAAAGTCTTTTGGATGTCTTCATAAATTGACATTGGGGCTATCTATAGTATTTGAAGTTATCTCTGCATTTTGCTTCCAAACAAGTATATGTATTGCTTGAATGAAACAAGAGATTCCAAGTAAATCCCCCAGTGTTCAAAGTTAGCCATGTTTTCCATGATGGAGTCAGGGTACTAAAAATGTCAGATAGTCATTGATGGGCTCTAAAAAGCATGCAGTTTTTGTTAGGCTTAGTAATAATGAGATGTCCCCAGACATTCCATTAGACTGACTAAGTCCATTTGCCATTCAAGATGACTGCCAGTGACATTGAATAAGGCCCACTAGATAGCTAGGTTATGTTCATAAAGTAAGACATTCAGCACAGATTTAAAGAAAGGCAAAACTGTTCTATGAATTCCTCCCTGTTTTCTGATGAACAACAGCTCATTTTAGCCCTTTCCCTGCTATAGTGGGATCTGGGGAGTGCAGGGGGTTTGCTCTCTGTAGAAATATTGTTAAAAGCTTTTTTTTTTAACTGGGGTTTTCTTTTCTTTGTGTTTTGATCCTTTGGGATTAATCTTTTAGGAGTTAATCACTTGTATGATTGATGCAATGATAGGAATTTATATATGAGATATATATATATATATATATATATATATATATATATATATATATTTATATATGCGCATGCACGCACACACACACACACACACACACACACACACACACACACACAAAGATATATAGTGAAACAGATAGATATGCACACCTACACACACACACACGCACACACACAAAGATATATAGTGAAAGAGATAGATATCCACACACACACACACACACACACACACACACACACACACACACACACACACACACACACACTCATACTGTCTTCTGGATCTGTATTGTTATTAGCTGCATTATACTAAGCAATGTTTTCAAGGCAATAAGTCATTCATATTTAGTACTTCACTATGTCACTCTTTTGTACAATGCATGAGACCTCTTGGCTGCATTAGTTATCTACTGAAATCCAGCAAACATACATGGAAGCATTTGCAATTTTTCTGAACAGATCTGGTGGTAAGTATTTCATGAGATTATTGTTGGATTATTAAATCACTTCTTTTAATTTATATATATATATATATATATATATATATATATATATATATATATATATATATATATATTATCACAGTCAAAGGAGGCAGTAGAACACAGCAGTAAAATTCAAGAATTTAATCCCAGAACAAACAGAACAAACAGTAAATGCTTTCACAGCAGCAGCTCATTATACACTCGACTAATAGACTGTTCAACCTGTTGCATTGTAAATGGAATATAAATTAATGGATCATTGAGCATGGTATACATTGCATCCTTGTAAAATGTATAATCCATAATTACAAGACATTCACCTTTGTCTGCTGGTCTAAAGCTCAAGGTAGAATCCTGACACAATTGTTCTAGAGCTAACCTCTCATTAACTGACATGTTGCAGAAAGTCTTTGTATTGCTGTTATTTTCATAGTATGCATAAATGTCCCTAATGCATGCTTTTTCAAAAACTTCAATAGCATCAGCTGTAGGCGGTATAAAGCAACTAGTTTTCTATTAAACCAGTTTTAATGAATAGGCCCTTAGCCAGATAGATATCAATTATGTTCAGTATTTTTATAATATTTTTATAATGTTTTATGAATGAAATGTTCTATATGCTTTTATGTATGAAATGTTTTCATGTTTATATAATGAGTTCTGAGCTGCATTTTTTGGCTGTTGAATGAAATGCTTTATATGTTTTTATGAATGAAATGTTTTTGTATTTATGCAATGAGCTTTGAGCTGCATTTTTCGGTGTGGCTTTAAGGGCTCTTGTTAATTCCTAATTGTTTTTGCATGCTAATTGGTTACTTTGCTGTTTTAAAGTATCACAGTTTGGATCTTTATTTGTCTGATGAAACAGCTGCTGCTGCGAAAGCGCTTACTGTTTGTTCCACTGTTTGTTCTGGGATTAAATTCTTGAATTTTACTGCTGTGTTCCACTGCCTCCTTTGACTGTGATATTGTATGATTTCTTTTTTGGAGGACCGGTTTACCTACACCATAGTCTTTGATCTTTGTTGCCATACATACATATATATATATATATATATATATATATATATATATATATATATATATATATATATATATATATATTAGAACTGATCAATTATGGACTCATTCATAATTAATCATTTGTTAAATAAGGGGTGGAGCTAGGAACTAAACCTTCTATTTAAGGGGTAAAATAAAATGTTTCTGAGCTTTACCAGAAAGACTCATCCAGCCTCTGCCACGCTTTGCTGTGAAGGAAAGGTTAGTTTGCTTTTATTTTTTGTATTTTGTATATTTTAAATACTGTAGTTTGTTTTCTTTACCTTGCGTTTTACCTGCATTCTGCTTTAACAACATATTAAAACTTCAAAAGAGACCACAGCTCTCTCTCTCTCTCTCTCTTCTGAGTCAGGCAGAATTTTCTTTCCCGCCCTCCCACTCAGTCATAGTTGTTTTGTTAAATACCACTGTCTTTCTAGTTGCCTGCCTCTTATGTTAATCTGACCATATATCTCATTTCCTCTCTACTTTCAGTGGCTTGTGTGAGTAATCACTAAATCAAAAACCCCTCCCTTTCAACTATTTAAATTTATTAGCCATCCTACTGTATTCATTAGTACCAGAATACAAAAGTGACCACCCCTTTCAACCCATCTTGCTGTTTTAAAAATAGTAACTCTCCACTAAACATTAACTTTTTAAACAGGTAAAACTTAAGTTACCTACTTTCACGTCTACCTTCTCTAGTGCACACCACAGTGTGCATTTTTTTTTTCATCTTACTTTTAAGCATCCCTTTGACTAACACTTTCTCGAATACCTGCTGGAAAGCACTCGGAAGCCTTAAACTTATACAAGCACTCAACTCTCCTTGTTAATAAGGAGAAATTAATAGTAGGCACTAAATAGCCTCTAATTGCAAAGTACCTTGCTAAGGTAAGGGGAAAACAGCTCCTGTACTTTACAAAAAAAAAAAAAAAAGCATCAAACCAGGCATTTCCAAGGGTCATCTTCCAGTGATTTCTCCTGTCCACCTGGTGAATCTGGGCATACTGGGGCAATGCAGAAATTGCCTCATGTACACATTCAACCCTCTCCTCCTACCACCCAACACTACAATCTGTGAGAGATGCACTTACATACCCAAAATGGAAGCAAAGCTCTCTCCACCCAAGATTGTGCTAGACAGTCAAGAGGAGAAGGTTAACACCCACACTACACCTCAAGCAACACATAGCTCTTCTAAACCCACACCACCAACACCCACATATAGCAACACTAAATCCACATATGCAGAGGCCCTTAACTGTAACCTGCCCAAGTAACAAGGACCTCTGAAGCTGAAACGCAAACAAACAAAAACACCTGTGTGCCACCCAGCAACAGCCCCTAAGGCAAGACAATGTACCTAACACTTTAGTCATAGGTGACTCTATAGTCCGGCACACTGATGTCCCTCTCACCAGGTTGAACAAGGAGAAAATTACAGTCAGCTGCCTGTCTGGTGCCAGGATCCGCCACATAACACATGCACTCAAGTCACTCCACAAGAAGTACAAATATGACTCTGTCATTGTCCATGTTGGAGTGAATGACTTGAGATGTACCTCCCTGGACTACATGAAAAGAGACATGGAAGAGCTCTCGGATCATGTGGCCCAGGCAGGTATGACCCTAGCCCTGAGTAGCATCCTGCCTTCGCCCAGAACGATACCACAATATGAAGACAAAATGATTGACTTCAACAATTGGCTAGGCTTCTGGTGTCATTCAAAGGGGAAGGATAGACTCAGAAAGGAAGGTTGGTTGCAGGGACACAGAAACAAATTTAAAATGAAAACACAGATAGACAAGGATGGTATTGACACAAAAGGTGCAGATAGCAATTGATGACAGAGAAAGACAGATGGTAGGCAATTGGTAATGGGGGGCTGGATAATAAACTTGGGAAGTTTCACAAAAGGTGATGGAACACATACATGGGGATATGGCATGGTACATGGTAGATATCTTGCCAAATCAAGACCAAACCTCACATATATCATTCACCACCATTGCTGATGCCCTGGATAGGTCATGTCTCTGGTGACCTGATTGTTGGAACTGCCAGTCATGGAACTTAGCCAGCTATGCTAGGAGGAACTCGTGGTTGAGAAGCAGGACAGCACCTTTTAGCGCATCTCAGTAGTCACCAGCCTATGCATCTGATGCCAGGAGACTACAGGGAAACTCTCTGTGATGCTTTTAGAAGAAAAGCCTCAGCTCCCCTCCAGAGTAGTGTCTAAAGAATCCACCAGTGAGCCCTCCAAGTCGCTGTCAGCGGAGAGACCTCCTTTTCTTTGCTGACAGGCAGACCAGACAATCACTAGTGACCCTCAGGTTGAGATGGTCAGCACCACTCCTCTGCCACAATTGGCTCTGCAGAAGGAAAAGAAAAAAAAGAGAACATATTAATTTAAACATACGTTACACATATTACTAAAGCTGCAGAATGTGGTAGTATAAGCAGCATATGCACACAACTACTAGGTAGGGCTGCCACCTTTTTAAATGCCCAAAGTGGGGCAATTGTGGTACAAGCATCAGATTTTGCAGGCCAAAACATACCCACGGCCAGTAAAAAGGACAGAAGTTCACTTTTTTGCCTAAATAAAAGCTTATTCTTGTAGCATTTTAGTTGCTTTTTCTGTTTCTAATAACATTTATGTGTTTCAGATACAGGATAACTGTTTTATGCAACTATTGCATAAAATATAAGAAATAATTTTGCCCTAATATCCCAGGACATTTGCCAGTTTTACAATTTTTTTGCAGAACACAACTGCCCAAAGTGGGACAGGTGGTAACCGTACTACTAGGAGAGGTGCATTTGTCTTCTGCAGCTTTCTCCTGTGTTCTGTCCATGCTCCTCATCCACTGTCAAACTAAGGAAGAAGAACTCAATTAAGTTCTGGAGTTGAGAAAAGAAAAGAGAAATGAATATATGCTTGCAGTAAACCTCTGGCTGATTGGCCTTAACATCTGCTTCCTACTGTTAGGGGTGATGCCACTACAGGTTCATGTCTTTATACCAATGTATGTACTGTTCACAAGAATCGGTGATGTCAGTGGCATCATTCACTATTGTGAAAAGCATGTCAGGCATCAGCCTTGTAAAGAGGCCATCATATTGATCTAGGAGGCACTCAAGAATGTCCCAAGCTAGGAAAAAGGAAAACAAATATTGCCTGACACAACCATGATCATTCAAACAGGTCCACTTAAGGAGCAAAATGGTATCGCCATCTGCATAAACCAGCATTCGCACGTCACATGATGCACATTACCAAAACCATAGCTGGTTCAATTAGCACCCTGGGCAGTGCTATGAACAGAGTTTCATCCCCTCAGCTCTTCAAGTAAAGAGCAAAAAAAGCACTTTAATGTCATAAGCTGTAAGTGATTGGCTTATTACAGTTAGATCTACACACTCCACCCTCCAGCAAAAAGAAAAAATGGATATTCCTTCTAATGGCACTTCCACCAGGTGGCTAGCTGAATGACATACCCTCCTCCCTCTAGCACCAGCCATTGATCTCCCATTTCTGTGCCCTGCCATAACCCTCGTTTAACATATTTTTGTTAAGAAAAGCTTTTTTTCTTTTTAATTGTAGCAAACTGTTTGCTACAAATGTAGCAAAGAGGTGCTATAGTTTATGCTTGCCTGCATGGAGCTCTTCAGCACTCAATTTTTAGTTTAAAAAAAATTATTTTTAAACTGTAGTAAACTGCTTGCTACAAGTGTAGCAAACAGTTGCTACAGTTTCTACCCTGCCTGCACAAAGTGCTACACCGCTCATGTTTTAGTTTAAAAAATATTTTTAAACTGTAGCAAACTGCTTGCTACAAATGTAGCAAATAGTTGCTCAAGTATATACCCTGGCTGCACAGAGTGCTACAGCACTCAGATTTTAGTTAAAAAATATGTTTTTTTTTTACTTTTAAATTGTAACAAATTATTTGCTACAATGTAACAAACAGTTGCTACAGTTTAGATCACACACAGACACAGCATCCATGGGACCTGACAACATCCCAGGCTGTGTTCTACATGAACTACATAATGAACTGGCGCCCCACCTAAGTACCATGTTCAATCATAGCCTCACCTCAGGCTATGTGCCTACTGAATGGTGCACAGTGATGGTTATCCCACTCCACAAAGGGGGAGCCACCACAAACACCGGAAACTACTGCCCTATTAGCCTAACCAGCCTGGTCTGCAAGGCTATGGAATGTATCATCATGGAACTTATAAACAATGACATTGGTAATCTCCAAACTCAGGACCCCAACCAGTTCGGGTTTGTAAAAGGCAGATCATGTCTCCTAAACCTGATCGACTTCTTTGAAGCAGTCACCAGAGTCGTAGATGAGGGTAAGGTGGTTCACACAGCCTATCTAGATCTTGCCAAGGCTTTCAACACCATCCCCCACTCTGGAATTATAGATAAACTCAGTAAACTAGGTATAAATCCCTATGTCACAAGATGGGTTGCTAACTGGCTCACTGACAGAACCCACACTGTGAAAGTAGCAGACTCCAAATCCAACTTCATACCAGTGACAAGTGGAGTACCACAGGGTTCAGTCCTGGGTCCTCTCCTGTTTGGTATCTTCTTCTAAGAAGTACAGGCTAACACAGAAGGTCTTTGGCTAACGAAGTTTGCAGATGACTGCAAACTAGGAGCCATAATCAAAACTCCAAAAGATGTGGACATCCTACAAAAGGGCCTCGCTGAGACAGATGCCTGGTGTCAAAGCCATGGCCTCAAGCTCAATGCCAAAAATTGCATTGTCATCCCTTTTGGTAAAAACTCTGTACCCATGAACTACCACATAGGCGGCAGTCTACTTAACACTGAAAGTGTGATAAGAGACCTTGGGACACAGGTGGACAGTAGTCTCGCCTTTGATAATCACATCGTCACAGTAGTCAGGAAATCCTTCTACGTGGCACACCTCATCACAAAAGGTTTCTCATCTAGGAAAAAAAGAGGTCATTGTTCCCCTCTACTCATCACTCATTAGACCCATTATAGAATACAATGCCCCTTTTGGTATGTACCTCACAAGACATCTACAACAACTGGAAAGGCCACAGAAATACCTCACAAAGAGGATTACTGGCCTCAAACAGATGACCTACGCAGACCGTCTCAAAAAACTGCAGCTTTACTCCATCGCATATCGCCTACTCAGAGGTGTTCTCTGCCTAACACACAAAGCTATGTCAAACCCAGAGCTTTTAGACATGCTCCACTTAAAGAAATCCCAATCCCTATGAGCTACATGCTCTAGGGACCTAAACCTTGTCACCACAATAAACAGAACATGCTGGAGGGATAGATTCCTATCCCAGAGACTTCCCATACTCTGGAACAAACTATCTATCTATAGCAAACAAAGCTCCTCATTAGCACTCTTCAAGAAAAATCTTGATGATTGGATGGGAGATAGGAAATTCACCCCAGGGATCACTTCTGTGGCTCTGCTCGACATTGACACAGGAAAATAATTTTCTTGGGTGGCGAAAGCCAGGGTACCTTTTGACTAGGCTTATATAGGCCCCAGGGCCGATAGCCTCGTACCTACCTATGAACCTATGAATGTACAGCACGCAAGTTTGATCACAAATGCAATGCTGTCGTATAAAGCCAGTATTACAGTAAGGAATGATCAGGACTGACTGATCGCATCCCCCAACTCTTTGCACCTGGGGCTGTTGCCCTTCTCACTCCACCCTAGCTATGCTACTACATATCACAATGCACCAACAATATTTATTTCACTACCTTGTAGAATTCTTGAGAGTTGGGTCATGTGGCTTGTGACACTGATGCATTTCATTTTGGCTCTAGCAACATTCAAAAGTTATACAGAGCTTTCTTGTGATAACCCTCAGTTTAACCCCAAGGAGCTGTTTAGGTTCCTGGTTAGATATGATAATTTTTTAACATAAAATGCAGGCATTAGTTATGACATCTTTAAACACTCAGGATGTCAAAAAAGTTGTTATGATGCATGTGAATTTGGGAAATCTTAATGGATCTTCTTGTATCTATTATACATGATAAGTATTGCTGATGTGTTTTTATGTTACATTAGACTGACATTGTTTATAATTGTTTTTCATGTTAAATTAACTGTGCTGCATACTGGGAAATATTGGGCAGGCAATCTAGGATTCCCAGTATCACTGTTGTGGTTAGGGGAGTGTGTGAGAACATGAGCAGGTAAGTGTGTGTGCATGTGTGTGTGTGTGTGTGTGTGTGTGTGTGTGTGTGTGTGTGTGTGTGTGTGTGTGTGTATGTGTGCGTGTGTGCGTGTGTGTGTGTGTGTGCGCATGTGTGTTGGTATGTGTATGTGTGTGTGTGTGTGTGTGTGTGTGTGTGTGTGTGTGTGTGTGTGTGTGTGTGTGTGTGTGTGTGTGTGTGTGTGTGTGTGCGTGTGTGAGTGTGTGTGTGTGTGTGTGCGCGTTGAACACGCACAAGCATGTGTGTGTGTATGATGGTGTATGTGTCTGCTGGAAAGTGGTGGCGGAAAAGAAACTTTAGGGGATGTTTTTTCTTCTAGTTTGAGGCAATGCTCTTACCATAAATGACAGCCTGTATGAGCTACAGAATGCTAAGTCACTGGCTTTGAGACAATGGTCTTTAAGCACTTGGTACTTGAACAATTATATTAGAACCTTGTAACTGTATGCTTCTGAGAAGTTTTTATGTTTTAAATCTGGTTATGTAGACAAAATTTACTGCCAGAACTGTGCTACTATTCCCTACTGTTGTCCTGAAAACATGAAAAGGTATGCCATAAGCTATAACTTAAGACAGAACAAATTCATTTAATGACATTTTATCTCATAACTATATTGCTTGCAGATAAGTTCAGTTCATCTATCCATTTAACTAAATCATACTTTCCTCAATGTGGGCAATTTGTTTTATTATTCTGATTATTGTAAAATGAAGAAAAAACATAATTAAGGCTGAATTTATTCTATTGTACCATTGGAACCCTTATGTAAGTGTTCTTTTTCATTCACAAAGTTACATTTACAATACAGTAGTAAATGTATTTGTTTTGCACATTATTTTATTGATGTTGTAATGTATGCCCATTTCAAAAATGCAATAACATATTAAAAAGTGTTAGTATTGTTGTAACACCAGACTGTTAGGAAATACTAGGGTAGTTGACCAGCAACCATCATGTAGTTGTTTATGTAGTTTTTCATTAGGCAACATCTATGGTTTTCACTCTGAAATGTCAGTGTCAGGTACCTTTTATTTTGCTGGGAACAACATTAAGACCAAAGGCTTAGCATTCTTTAGCACTCAGTTTGTAGGATGCACTTGCAAAAATAAGGCATCTTAAGCAATCTTCAAGAAGTAAACATTGCATAAGCATGCTGCCCAACACCCAAGGTAACCCTCATATGCTGCACATGATTGTTTCCAGACAATTCTAGTGCGGTTCTATAAGCATTTCTAACTAAATAAGTTTATTTTCATACAAGGACATAACCATAATGTATAACCACAGTACATATATGAAACTGTAAGTGTGAGATGAAAATAAAAACAGAAAATCGAGAAGGCAGTAACTGCAAGACTGCTAAACTGCTCAGTTTCAAGATGTTATCAGACACCCTGGATGTAAAAGTGCACAGACATAAAACGAAAATGTCTGAAGCAACAGAAGTTGGTATTTAACCTAGCCAGAACATTTTGCGGCAGTGGATCTTTCGACAATGCCATGTAACCACTGTAATAGTGAACTTTTTTCACAGATGCCAATTTCACTTAATAGATCTTAACATTATGAGCATTAATATTCTGTGTATATGCACATAATGTTTGTATGTGTTTGAAAATGCTTTTTCTACAATATTTATTTCAATGGTTTTCTGCTGTACATAGAAATGTAGACTCATACAGTTTGCAGATAGGGACTGCCTGCAAAATTAATTCACCCATTTCCCACCTGAATAGATCATTTCCGATCTTTTATTAATCAATATTCCACTTCTTGAGACCATTTTAAAGACTGTATGCAAAGTATTCTTAAATTTGCATAATCATTCTGTTTGTATTACTCCATCAGTGTGGCATTTTTTGTACATCTGGAATGCAGTCTGTGAATAAATGTTTCTTATATCACTCTGTTGGTCTTCTTACATGTGTGTGTGTGTGTGTGTGTGTGTGTGTGTGTGTGTGTGTGTGTGTGTGTGTGTGTGTGTGTGTGTGTGTGTATGTGTGTGCGCACCTTACTTTTGTACCTCTATTTTAAAAAGAACGTTGCTAATTTTAAATATCAACCATGTCACAGACGACCAGTAAAAAAAAAAAATAATAATAATAATTGGATGAGACTGTCTCAACAGGCATTTCTTTAACAACAATTGATCTCAAACTTTTTAGTCAGGGCAATATTGTCAACACCACTCCATGCAAAAAAAATAAAAAATACATCTTTGAAGCTCCTCTATTTGTCTTGTTACTAAAAACTCCAGCAAAAGTTCAGTTTTTGCTGAAATACCTTTCAGTGAGTCAGTGCTGATTTAATGGTCTTCAGCTAATTTACTGTTGACTGATCAACTAATTACTGATAATTCTCCTTCATTACTTCAAACTGTTTGTTATCCATCTACTCATGCAATTGTTAATAGTCTCATGGGGTGTAGTTAAATTCCTTTAGTCTGTCTTGTGTAACTTCTCATATGCATCCACCATCATATGAAGAATCTACATTCTACTTAAGGCTTTGCAGAGAGGACATGCTCAAGGACACCCCCAAAATTTTGTAAAATACACTGATATCTTAACAATGAATAAAAATACAGTGTAACGAAGCACAGTATCCTCACTCATAAACAAATGACTCTGCGATATTAGAAATGAACAAGCAGCTTTTAATAAGGTTAGCGCTTTCACCACTATTCAAATGGCTTCTTCAGACCATACAAACAAACAGTAAAATATATTTCATATACACTCACTACTTTAAAACATATCCACAGGTGCTTATAACCATCACTTACAACTACAGGATCAATCATTTCCATAAAGCGTAGTGACGTATCTACATGACTAAGATAAAGTTTAAAGCTACATACCACTGTAAAGTCTGAAGAAGCCACTTGAATAGTGGTGAAAGCGCTAACCTTATTAAAAGCTGCCTGTTAATTTCTAATATCGCAGAGTCATTTGTTTATGAGTGAGGATACTGTGCTTCATTCCACTGTGTTTTTATTCATTGTTGGGATACTCGTCTTTGTCTTCTACAGTGGTCCGTTTGTCCATTGGGTGGTTTGTGTTGCTTTTAATACATTGATAACTTATTAATCTGATAAATAGAAAAAATCCATTTTTCTGTTGATGACACTGTCGCTACCACATTCCAGTAACCATTGTATGTCTTTTCATTTTGACTATTAGACTTTTATATTTCCTTAAACAATGTGTATGTCTGTCTTTCAGCTTTTGTTGCACAGCGTTTTGCTGAGCTTTCTTATCAGACATATTACTGATCTGCATGTCATCTTTAAAGAATCTGATTTTCTGTCAAGTTCCTTAACAATCCTTTTACTATATAGTACTAAACCATTAAGTAACCCATTTGGAACTAATTTTCTTTGCTGAGGATTTCAGCTACTACTGCTCTTTGTATGCAAGATGACTCTCATTTTTAACACAGGTAACCAACCTGGGATGATTTTTCAAGGTTAGTTTATTTCAATGCTGGAACTTTTGGGTAGGGCGTCTTCTAAGTGCCTGAGTAATCACTAGGGGACTACATTCACAATTGGCCTATCGTATTTGTCACGGTCACTTTGCCATAGAATTCTATTAAATATTTTAAAACACTTTACAAGGCAGATTTACCAAAGGCTGAGTATTAGAGTTTGCTGTCCTGACCCTGTTGATGTTTTTTTTTTTTTTTTTTTTATATAATACTCTAGGCACCAGTGGCTGTTACACATTAACCCAAGTCACATCAATGGTTAATGGGACAAAAATCATATGGGGTACATTAGATACCAGGAACATTCTTTAATATTATCCTGATTTGCTTAAAAAGTTAGTAGAACTCAGATTTTTCAGTGTAAAACATATTAGGGGCACAAAAAATATAAAACTCTATAGACAGGCATTATTGGCTGACTGCAATGGGGGATATGAGGTAAGCCAAAATGGAACACCAGATGACATGAGGGAGTCTTTCTACATATTATTATAATCCACTTTAAAAGTTAATAGAGAAGCAAGTCTGGGTTGGATAGTGTGTGTGCGCGTGTGTGTGCGTGTGCATGTGTGTGTGTGTGTGTGTGTGTGTGTGTGTGTGTGTGTGTGTGTGTGTGTGTGTGTGTGTGTGTGTGTGTGTGTGTGTGCACATTCTTGAATGTGTGTATATGTGGAGGATATCATTGTTAACGCAATGCAGTGGCTGCCAATGGAGAATGCTGCAATGACAGCTATAAAGGACCTATTCGCACTTGCGGATATCACTGAATGATTTAGAGACATGTAACTTAGTCAATAGTGATGTTTTTTTCTCATTGTGTATAATATGTCTCTGAAAAGCAGGTTTCCCCAGTTGTGATAAAAAGTCACGTTTTGCCATGGCTTTCCTGCTTGCAGTCAGGCCTGTTTCTGAATCAGGCCATATTCTTGTGTTTTGCTTTAAACAAAAGGGAATGTACTGTAAATATAAAAAAATACCCCTTTTGGGTACTACAACTGTAATTTAATAGGTGTGCTCCATAATATTATTATTATTATGCGGGCAAAACTACAAGAAAACTGCACTTAGAAATAATTAAAAATATAAGGAACAGTAGAAAGACCTCCTTCATTAAAAAACGATTTTCATTGCTTAAATAGTTAGGATTTAAAGCTTAGTCATATGGATGAAGTTAATGAAAAGGATCCCACAGTGGACGGAAGTGTATTTTACAGTACCATGTAGTATATTACCACTCATAGTGCATGTGATAAAGTTTTCTATATTAGAATGGCTTTTTGTACTATAGTACTTTGTCTGAAAAACATTTACACATGTTCCTGGTTTTATGTAGAATAGCCTTTAGGAATTTCTTTAAGCTTTTAGTAGCTTGTTTGTTTGTTTAACAATTTGCATAATTTCTTTGATCATTTATTAAATGTCTTAATGTTTTGGTAAGCAAGATGTTGCTTTTTCATAATCTCTAAATCACTGAAGTTTATCAAATAGTCACAGTACCACCTCAGAATAAATAAGCTAGGACAAAGGTATTTTTCTGTGTTCATTTGTATTTTCTATAAGGGAAAGAAAAATAAAGGATACCCACTAAGTCATCAACAAATTACTTTTAAATATGGTTCTGAAGCAAGCCCTTTGATATTTCTTTAAAATCTTAAAATTCCTAGCTCACATTTCCACAGCTATCTTAGATTTCATATTTTTGCTCCTCTCTGGATACATAGAAATTGTTGTTGTTGTTGTTGTGTCTTTTGGCTTTTCCTGGTTAGGGGTCGCCACTCCGGTCTGCTAATAATTGGCAGTAGATTTTTATGTGCCGAGTTGTCAGCCCTGATGCACAACCTTCAATGAAGGTATGCCCATTCATGCATGTCTCCACACAGAAGACGCTTTAGCTGAGAATCGAACAGGACAACGTCTTTCTGTGAGGCGACAGAAATATTCTAAAAAATGCAGAACTCTTGTTATGATACAACCCCCCTTACAGAAGATATTCCATTTATGCATACTGGGGGAGAAGAAACACATAGCAAAAGTCTAGAAACTAAAGTTTGCATTTTATTACTTTAAACTTTAAGTTAAATCATTGTGTATACACAAAAAAACATTTCCTGGGACAGCTACCATAAAATGCATATATCAATAACCACAGAAGCCAGCACACAAATGTCTGACACAACTCAGTACATTTTAATTTTTTTCTCTGATTGGTATATGGCACTGTACCTTAAAAATGTAGTAATTGCTATGCAGCAAGCTAGATGGTCTGGTGAGAGAGGAAAAACAGTAATGATAACTTTACAATAACATGCTGGAAGGATAAATTGCTTAGGTGTAGTAGTTGTTGCAGAGAATTTTATGATGCAACATTATCCAAAAGGCAAACAGAAGAAAGAAACACACCTAGCTTACCTTTAAAAGAGCGCCAAGCCCAGATAAGAAAAGCAACTATCAGACAACTAGGGTTGGTTTCAGAAGTTTAGTATAAAAATAGAATTTGTTATGAGTTAAGGTTAGCAGTCTGTGCATCTATTAACAACAAAACCTTACTGAAGCATTTCCAGGGTTACAGAACATTTAATCAGTTTAGAATCAGTATCACAGTAGATCAGCTTGAGATAAGTTATTTCAATTTTTTTTCCTGATTTATTTTTGCACAAGTTCACAGAGCAGTCCAACAAAACTAGTTATGTAGACTATGGCACAGTTACTGTTGACAATGATAGTTACCCAAGTACAGTTAGTAAAACCTTGAGGTAACCCCTTAAATCAATCCAAGTTAATTCTCCTGCTGGTCAAGATAGCTTAAATGTTTTCTTTCTGTCCAACATTGGTAATCACATCATGCCCATTTCATAGCACACATTTCAATTGTCTCTTACTACTGGGCTTGTTCTTTAACTCTGGAAAGATACCACTGGAATTCCCATTTCAAAAGGAGAGGCCACTAAAACTATTGTAGACTTATTAGCTTAAATTGTATTCTGGGCAAATGTTTTGAAAGAATCCTGTGTAACTTGCTATCAAATGACTTAAAATCAGGTGCTGATATCTACCAACATGACTTTATTAAATGTCACTGATGTTTAACACATATGATAACGTTTTATGAGAATTTATGGAAAGCACTAGATCAGGACTTACCACTGGATGTTATTTACCTGGACCTGGCAAAAGCTCTTGACTTGTTGCCAATGTTGAGATGGTCAAGACACTGTAGAGACATGGGGTAAGCAGATATATAACAAAGTGGATAATAAACTGGATATGCAGAAGATCTTTAAGGGTTAAAATAGCTGAAGCTGCTTCCAAAATTAAACTGGTGTAATTGGGTGTGCCACAGGGTTCAGTTCTAGGGCCTGTTTGTTTTTTCATCATTAAGGCAAACTTTCCTCTTTCTAGAAATATCTGGACCAATGTGTTTGCTGATGACACAATGGTGGGGACAACTGCAACTAAACTGCTTGACCATGCAGGGTTGCAGTACCATCTGGACACTTTTCGTCTTTGGGCATTGCTGAAGAACATGACATTTAATGTAACAAAAACAAAAAATCATTTTGGGGCAACAATCCCTGTTACTGCTGTGCTCTAATCAATGCTGAAACCTGCTTGGTAAGGAATCTTGGAGTAGCTATTGATAAATGCTTTTAAGTATGAAGTCAACATGCCCTCAGTTATTAGAAGTTGCTACTCAGTCATCAGTCATGGTTTGCACACACAATTGCATAGGGAAGAAGGGGTAATTTTACCCCCATTTAAAGTTATCATCAGACCTACTCTAGAGTACTGTGTCACAACTTGCAGTTACTCTTGTACTCAGGTTAAGAGACTGGAAAGAGTTGAAAAATTCTTTACCAAACAGATTTAGTAAGATAGATCCTTGAATTATAGATCCAGGCTCGAGCAGTTACATCTTTCTTAATTAACTATAGATTTGTTGGGGAGGATCCTATTTTAACCTATAAATATAAACATGGTATAGTTATGGCAACTACCATGCATATCAGTTTTTTTTAATCACTCGCTGGGCACTAGAAACAGCCAGGTACATGTTACAGTCCCAATCACCAAAACTCTGTTTGGGTGAAAAGCTTTTCATAGCAGAGCAGGGAGGCTGTGGAAAACGCTTCTTCTATGTGTAACAAAGGCAGATACAATATGGTTCTCTAAAACCAGTGCTGACAAGTGGTGTGAAAAGAGGATCTATGATCCACTAATAACTGAGTACAAACTCTTTGAAAAACTCTGAACAGGCTCTGAGTTTTATTTATATACATTGAAAATACATTGAACAAAAGTACCATGTTATAAATCAGTTGCCAGCCAATCAGAAAAGTGAATCTTTAGCCTTTACTTACACTACTGCTTTACAGTAAGCAACAGCTGAGTCTCTGCCATTTTTTATATTCAAAGTGTAAATACTGACCACAAATCAATGACCAAAAACAAAGCTTATTTGTGTATTGATATATCTCTTGGCATACATGTAGAAAGAGTAGCAAGAGAAACAAGCCCATGAATAATTAGGTATAACTACTTAGTTACAGAATAGAACTCTTCACAATTAAAGCACACAAGCCTGCCTGCAACATCAGCAGATGACAAAAGGTGGCATAAGGAGATAAAATGTATATGTCAGACGTAAAGTGTCCCGTGTAAGAATGAGAGACACATCTTTGAAGTCACAGCTTCTCTTATGGAGGAAGTTTGAAGTCATGAAAATAACTGTGATGTCGCACAGAAATACCATGCAGATAACTGATGTTTGTGCAAGACAGGAGATCAGGTGCTTTGATTTCCCATTTATGTACTTCAGTAATGAAAGCTAAAGTAAGTAAATTGATTCCAAGAAGATGAATACTGTTCAGGCCAACTGTATCCAATGCATTGCTGAAATTAGAAGTCTGATTTAACGTGTACATTTTACATTGCAATAATGTAATAAACTGACTGGTTAAGTCACAGAAAGAATGATGTGGTAACCCCATATAAAATCTCTACAACAGAGATTGTTTACAGACACACAGTATGGAGAAATGCCTACTGTGAATATATAGTCTTTGTTGAGTTATTCTGATACTTTTTTTATCCTAAATTTTCAATATGCCGTCGGTGAGTCTCCACATCAAGAACCACATAGCATAACCTTTATTCCATAATTCTGTCTAAAAATAACATTTACTAGCCTAAATGTAAGAGAATATTTTCAGGCAAAATTGTACAATGGCAGCTGCATCATTCATGATATGAGGATTCAGAAATAGCATGCTGAAAACCTAGTGTGACAATGTTAAGAAATGGTGATGCTGTCCTATCACTGTTTGTTAAAATAATCATTGTTAAATAAAATTATGAAAGAATTTAAAGAGCAATTTTTGCACAAACATTAAAACATAAACACCCTATAACAACAAAAACACCATATATAATAAAAATGGTACCACACTAAAAAAGGTCATGACAAGAATGGACTCCATTCCTAAGTCAGAGTATGATTAAACATCGCAAAATTAGTATTGTTTTATTCTTTGATGTTAAGTAAAACTGCTGTTTACAGCACCAGCAATGCGCCCAGAACTGACTCCTTCTGCAATTCATATGGAGTTACATGCATTGGTAGCATATCTAAATATGCCTGTAAATTCATTTTTATGAGACCCATTGTTCTTACTACTATTATAAATGTCTGAGTATCGTTCTTCCACATTGCCTGTGTTTCTGCCTGCAAATCCTGGTATTTTCTGACTTTGTGTTTCTCTGTACATAAGACACTGTAACCACTGGGTATAGCAATTTCAACGCTACCTTTGTCTTCTTTTCATGGACTCCTATATCTGGATTTCTCACATCTGGTTTTACACTGTTGGTAATGGGTGTTCCCATGTGATATAAACTTCATCATTTTCTATTATGATTTGTGGCTCATGTTTCCAATAATGCTTCTAAACTACTTCAATATTGTAATGCACAATTCCCAATGCAGCAGCCTTACTACATTATTGTGCCTTTCAGTATACAAGAACTCTACCATTACTGTAGCACACCCAGCAACAAGATGTGTGACTGTTTCCAGTTCTGTTTTGCAGAACTTGCATTTGTCTGTTTCTCCCACAATGTAAACCAATTTGTGTATAGTCCACTATCCTAGGCCACCAATATTAACCTTTCATCTTTTGGTTTAAATGTATCTCTTCTTAACCATTCCTGTATCAGATCCAGATCAACATGAGGTTGTTCCAGGAGTTTCCTTACTTGCAACTATATTTATGCCTCTTCCACATTTCTTGCCTTCTCATCTGATCCTTCTCCTTAAATTCTTTCTTTTGTGTTTTGGCACATTCAGTTGCTGCCTGATTTTTGTCTACTTCTGGTTTGAATTTCATTCCCTCTTGACACTGATATGCTTCTGCTAAACTAAGCAGGGTAATCATCTTAGACTTGTTCTCCTCATGTTTTAAAACTTTCACTATGTTTGGGTCTGGTGAAGTCAGCAGATATGTATACAGTCCTACGACTGCAGATCTATACTGCAGTCAGTTTCAAGGAAGCCCATACCTCCTTCATAACAAGGAATATATAATCTTGGTATACAGTGATTTTTATATATCATTTGATGTGTGAAACATTTTTCTTGTTTTCCTGACCAGCTGATCCAGTACCCTTTGGGTCCAGTCAATCACATCAAAACTGTACATTAGGAGAGGAACAGTATATTGGTTTATAGCTTGGACTTTGTTCCTAGATGCCAATGCTGTTTTCAGTATTAAGTCTTCTAAAACATTCCTTACTGAGTTTGTTTGCATTCGTTCATGTTTTACTGTTGATGCTTCATCAATTCCCAAAATTCCCAAATATTTGTCCTCTTCCTTCTACTCAAGTTCTTGTATACCACCTTCCTGTCCCAGACTGACATTTTCTTGGAGCTGCAGCTTTCCTGCTTTAAATGTTGCTTTTGCACATTTATCAAGACCAAATGACATTCTTATATCATCTGAGAAAGTTTTGACCACTTGCAGTTGTACTTTCAGTTCCTCATCTGATGAACAATACAGTTTTAAATCATCCACAAAAAGATGAGAAATCTTTATACTTTGTTGTTTTCTGGGAGCCAAATTGTAACTGTGACTTAATCTGTTAGGTAGAGAGCTTAGTGGGATAAGGGCAAGACAAAAGAGCAGCAGTGACAAAGAGTCACCCTGGAATATCCCCTTTGGATTTTTATCCCTGGAATAATAATTTGTCCTTTATCATGGCTTAACTGCAAAGTGATTTGCCACTGTTTCATGGTCGCTGTGATGTAGTTTATCTGTGTAAGGTGTACCTTATACATTTTAAGCACTGTTTTATCCATAAATGTGGGGTACCTTCAAATGCTTTTTTGTAGTCTATCCATGCCATGCTTACATTCTTCCCCTTTTTACAGTTCTCCATTATGAGATTATTTAGCAACAGATGATCCTTTGTTCCATATGACTTTCTTGTATTGCCCTTTTGTTCTATTGCCATGAGTGAGTTTTCTTCTAAATGACTATAACCCTGTACGCATCAATTTCAGTGTATAGTTTATACGTAGTTGAAAGGCAGGTTACTGGTCTATAATGTTTAGGATAGCTTGCAGGTTCACTCTTAAGCAGGAGCAATGTTTTCCTGTTGTTAACCAGGCTGGTGTCTGTTCAGGGTGCGCATACAAATAGTTCTTACTTATGGCTAAATCTTCATGTAAAGATGTAATATTTTAAGCCAGATGTTAGGTACTGCATCTGGGCCAGATATGAACTTTTCTTAACTTTGTTTCAGTCTCTCTCTGGTCATTACTTCATCCCATTTCATATCCTGTACATTTGAACTTCTTATACTTCTTTAAGTTCTTTTATCCATTTAGCATCTTTGTTATGTTCCATAGGATCTTCATAGATATTTATCCAAAATGTATCTATTTCTTCTTTTTTTTGGTGTTGTTGCAATTCCTTTTGTCTTATTCCCCAATTCTCTATAAAACTTTTTGGGGTCAGCAATAAATTGCTTATTTTGTACTTTTCATTTATATTTATCTGCAGTTTTTCTGCCTTTGCTGCTATTTTTAGTTTATTTGTGCACGATAGATCCTGATCTGTTCTGACAGTGTGCATTGCTTTTATCACATCTATCTTTCCTTATGCATATTTTTGTTGATCTGTTCCCTCACGTCTATCTTTTTGAGTATTTTTGTTGATCTGTTCCCTCTTCTATACTCTTTTAACAGTGACACTTCTTGTCTTAATTGCTTTATAGTTTTCTTTATTTGAAAGGTTTGGAGGGTGGCCTAATGGTTAAGGTATTTGCCTTACAAACACAAGATGCAGGGCTTGAGTCTCACAAGGGATAATTGGCTAGGCTTAAAATGGCTTGCAAGGGCTGTTAGCTTAGTACTAATCTATCTATGGTATCTATCTATATACTTCCATGTTGACATTTGATTTTTCCCCTTCATTTCCCTTACTACCCTGTGTTTTTGTGGTAAGAATGTATCTGTTATTAATTCAGCTGCACATTAATATATCCTATTTACTTCTGTTATATTGCATGAAACTCTATGGGCAGTCCTAATCACTGTGTTCATTTGTTTTTTTCAAGCTTCTGACTTTTGGAGTTTTATTGATTTTCTGTAGTCTGTGTCTTTCATTGATCTTAATATGTCTGTCCATCTCTATTAAATCAAGCAACTCATCTTCTAAACTGAGGGCACATTCTTTGTTCTCCATTTCCCGTGTGCATTCTACGGAACAATCCAGAGCATTTTCCTCTGCTGCTTTCTCTTCAGTTACATCCCTTGTCATATGTTGAGCTCACTGGCCTATCACTCTACAACACTGACTGTGTCAGAGTTGCCACAGTTTGCCTTAAAGAAGCTGAGTACATATATACCACCACCGCATCCCATTATGAAAATGTTTTTGAAGATATGTGAGGATGATATTAGTAAGTTTATCCATTCTAAACATAAAGAAAATTTTACAATCTCAATACAGAATAAAGGAAAGCTCTTAACGACTTGATTGAGAATCATGATATAATAAAATAAGTTGATAAAGTTAGAGAGATGGTGGTAATGGATAGAGCTATTATGTAAAGAAGATGAAGGAACTACTTGAGGAGGATTTCACATATATAATGATTAATGTTCATGTATTCAATATAATTATTGCAAATATTAAAAAAGAATTTAGATGATTTTTTTCTGGAGCAGAATAATAACTGAGGATATGTATTCAATTTTTATAATAGAACATCATATTGTTCCAATGTTTAATGGCTTGCCTAAAATTCATAAAAATGCTGAAGATCCTCCTTTCAGATCTAGATGTAAACATTTTGCTGTTATTCCCACTGCATATGGCTTAAAATATATTAATGATTACTTGAAGAAACACTTGATATTTGATACATCTACCATACAACAGATTTGTTTGGTTTTGCAACTCATATCAGACAACAACATGTTCATTTTTCAAGAACAATATTATTGGTAATGTTGGGGAGTCACAATAGGTACTCCATGTGCAAACTCCTATGCCAATTAGGTTTTGGCCCAATGGGAAGAACATATAAAATTTAATGAGATCAATAAAAGGGCAGATAGTATTGTATTTTGTCGGAGGTATGTGGACGACATTTTCTTCCTTTGGGCTGATATTATGGAAGAGCTCAATCTCTTTGTTTAATATCTTGAAGATAGTGTCTCCTTGTTGAAGTTTACTGCATATATACCTGATACATGCATTGATTTTCTGGATGTTAAATTAACTCTGCAGCATGGAAATCATATAGACACTTCTATGTTTAGGAAGTCATGCTGGAAAGATATGATGTCAGCATATGATAGTACTCATCCCAGACATAATTTTGACAATATTGCCAAGGGACAAGCATTAAGAGTGTCTAGACTTTGTACCAATGATGAATTCTACTCCAAAGAGTCTGATTTATTGGCTTCACATTTTATGAGACAGGGATATAACAAGGGGAAAGTTGAAAATGTTATAAATGACAACAATAAATTAAGGAAAACCTGTGGGAGACCATGTTTTTTTAAAGATCTGAATCAGAACAGTCACATGATATGGACGAAAGTCATAGGTTACGTGTCAACCTGAAATACAGTATTGATTTTAAACAAATATGAAATATAATTAATAATAACTGGAAAATTTTGTTACTTGATGACAACATTAAGAAAAGTGTGGGAGATTATCCATCTTTCTCTTTTAAAATAATATAAATTTAAAGAGATTTTTGTGCAAAAATGTTCCTCCCGTGAGACAGTGTTCAAAATTAGTAGGAAGAATTAGTACTTTTCCGTGCAGGCATTGTAAAGCATGTACATTAATAAGTTCTGATAATGAGTTCAAACATCCATTGTATATAAAAGTATATTGTCCTTGCTTATATGCAGATTGCCACACTGAAAATGTTATTTATTTAACTAGGTGCACTTGATGCACATATTTTTATGTTGTGAAAACCAACCTCCAACTGAAATACTGGATTCTACAACATCTTAGTGACATCAGGCTAAAGATGAAACATAATGCACTTTATAATCATATAAAGGATAATCCTGACCACCGCTTTTTATTTATGGTACTGTTTATACAGAAGGAGAATTACAGGGGTGGTGATTTGACTTATTGCAGTGAGCGGTCTGAAGTGTACTGGATAGCAGAGCTACAAGCTGACAGATTTCCAGGATTGAATGAACTTGTCCCTCTAAAACCAGTATTGAAGGTACATATTATGCTCCCACATTGAATCTGATTGGATATAACTTTTGCATAAAATGACATAAGAAATGCAGTATGGACGATCTGATGAAGGGAGAATTTCCTGAACACGCTTATCCAGTTTTATACTCTTATTTATTTGGTGTTTTTATTTTTGTTTATTACTTTGGCTTTTTATGAGATTCACCATGCTGGTTCTTTGGTTTTTATCTTTGGATCATTTATGGACTGCAGAAATCACATTTTGTCAGAAAACATGATATATTCTCACCACCATGGTAAACATCAATATATTACCTGGTCTTAGTAAAGTAATTTCCATATTGTTTTTATTGGGTAACATACTGAGTGTTAAAATATAATTCCCTATGGTTTTATTGTTTTTTTTTAAACTGCAAGATATTTAGCTTCATGGCAGAAAGCAATGGAGTTCTGACTATAATCCCGATGACCTGTATTCAACTAGTGGCTGTGCTACTAGAAGAGCCAGGCATGTCAAGGTGGC
This sequence comes from Protopterus annectens, assembly GCF_019279795.1. Classification (NCBI taxonomy): domain Eukaryota; kingdom Metazoa; phylum Chordata; order Ceratodontiformes; family Protopteridae; genus Protopterus; species Protopterus annectens. Next base: position 1,826,470,523 of record NC_056726.1, on the reverse strand, counting down.
TGGGGTGTCTTTTTGCAGGCTTGCTAACTCTGCAAGGGAATGAGGGAATGAGGAGTTTCTTCTCAGATTCTAACACATTCCCAGTGATGGAGAGAGCATTGTAATCACAAAATAGATTACCATTAACATGTTGGCAGTAAAAGGGGACCAGACCTAAGTGAATGCGAGTGTCAGTAGCTCAATACGATGCATACTCACCTTTGATTCTGGAAGTCATAAGGCTGTGGGTTATATTCCCACACCAGGTGCTCAAATGTCTTTTCTAGTACTGAAATTGCAGTGTAGTATAAGGGAGTAGTGCACGCTTTATTGTGCTGTTTTTCAGATGAGACTTTAAACTGAGGTTCCATCTACCTGAGCTGGTCGTAACTCAGATGGATGTAAATGATTCCCTTTATCAAAAAGGGTAGGGAAATTCTCCTGGCAACCTAGCCAAATTTCTCCTAGTGTGTAACAATACCGTATTGGGTTCCCCTGAAAAGAGGACAGAAGCCTAATGAACTAACACAATAAACAAAAGATAAATAAATAAATTGATTACTTAATATCTTACTTGAACAACATATGATGTCAGTAGTTTCACCCAGTTAGCGCATTCAAAAATCTCATTGTATGCAAGACAGCAGCCGTCATCAGCTTCATGCCAAACCACATTGCTTTTCCAATTCACCAAGTGCAGTCCCAGTCCATGGTGTAGTGTCAGGGAGACTAAAGGTAAAATGGAGAAAGGGGGATCAGATTTAAAAAAGTACAGGGTGCACAAAGGGAGGCACAAAAATAAAAAGCTGCATCACATCTTCAAGAATAAAAAAAAAACAATCAGGAATTTATTCTTGCTGCAGTGCACACAAGTCATTGTAAGACGGGTTGCCAATTGGCTCACAAACCAGAGACACATTATCAAAGTGGGTGACTCCACATCAACCAGCAGACCTGCCACCAGTGGGGTGCCACAAGGTTTAGTGATGGGCCTCCTACTGTTTGGTATATACGTCTCAGAAGTTCAGGCCAAAACTAAAGGGTTATGGCTAAGTCTGCGGATGACTGCAAACTGGGTGCAATTATAGAATCCCCATATGATGTCAGTATACTTCAGGAGGGTCTTACTCAGAACAACGACTGGTGCCTTAGTCATGGTCGCAAACTGGATACAAATAAATGCATCATCATTCCCTTTGGCAAAAACAATGTCCATTCACACTATCATATCAACAACATTACCTACAAAGTGGTGAGTATCTTGGATCACAAGTTGACTCCAACCTTAACTTTGACCACTTTGTGTCTGCCTATTGTAGTAGGGAAGGCTTTCTACACAGCACACATGATTAGTAAAGGCATTGCCTCTAGAGCAAAAGAGGTCATAACTCCTCACACTTGTCAATAATCAGGCCCATAATTGAGTATAACTCCCTGCATGTACCGTATAAAGCACTTACAGCAACTGGAGAGATCTCAGAGATTTCCAACAAAAAAGATCAAAGTACTCCAGCACATGCATTACACAGACTGACAAAAGTCCCTGTCACTATAATCTGTATCATGTAGACTTCTTAGGGGAGACTTATGACTGGCTTACAGAGCAATCTCAAACCCAAACCTAATGAACTTGCTGCACATCTGTAAATCAAATGAGACTACAGCTACCTGTTCCAGGGACGTAAATATGGCTTGCAACAAAATAGGACATGCTGGTGGGACAGATTTGTCTCCCAAGGACTGCAGTGTTTTTGGAATAGGCCACCAATTTGTGTGAAACAGAGTACCTCTGTGACACTGTTCAAAAGGAACCTGAGTGAGTGGATGGGACACCATAAATTCTTACCAGAGATATCACCCAAAGCCCTCTTGGACATGGGTAGTCATTACTCAAGTACAGTCTTGGGTACTGACTAGAGTATCTGTCATATTACATTGGGATGAAACGGCTAGACTTCAAATGACTTAGGTTGATAGCTTCGTAAACTGCTATGATTCTATGATCCTGCTTGATTTAATGTATCTTACTGTCTTTGAATATCTTATGCTTCATCTATTTTTCAAAGAGACATAGTTAAAAGAGTGATGTATGTCTTTTACGATACGTAATGTGCATATATTTTTACAATTATCAGATGTAACTAAAATGAAACAACCATGAAGCCCCAGATGATTTAATGTTATTTTTTTTTTTATTATTTATTTACTAAGCTGATTACCTGAAGATTCTTCTAGATGCAATAACTTTAACTCTTCCCCTCTAATGGAGCTCTGGAAGTTTCCACCATAGCTTCCAATGGGCAGAGTCTAAGGTTTTCGATAGAATCAAATTATGTCTCCACATTTCAAATGTACATATCTCTGTGACCACAGGGATTATTAAAGAAGTGTAAATGGCAAACTCTTCAGCACAAACAATTTTTATAGAGGTCTTAAACAGGATTTTATAAATCAAAGTAAAATCAGTAACTATTAAGTCTGTAATACTGTATAAACAACTTAAAATATTTAAGCAAACGCTCAAGTTATATACATAGGTTCATAGGTTCATAGGTTCATACTAGGCTATCTGCCCTAGGGCATTTATAAGCCTAGCCAGAGTGTGTATGGCTTTCGCCACCCATTTTAAATTAATTTTGCTATGCCCTTTTTCGAGGTTAGTATACTGCGCTTCTGTCTAACAGTGACACAGAAGTGATACCCGGGGTAAACCTACGATCTCCCATCCACTCATCAAGATTCCTCTTGAAGAGAGTCAATGAGGGACTCTGCCTAACCTGGACTGGGATTTTATTCCAGAGTGAAGGGAGCTCCTGGGTTATGAATCTGTCCCTCCAGCATGTCCTATTTATTTCAGTGCTGAGGTTTAAGTCCCTCGAGCGCGTAGCTCGATGGGATTTGGATTTTCTGAGGTGCAGCATGTCCATTAATTCTGGATTGGACATGGCTTTATAAGTCAGGCACAGATCGCCTCTAAGCAGGTGGTATGCCACTGAGTAGAGCTGTATATATCGACATGTCTCTCTTTGTACACAGTGCTCCCTCACATTTACTGTATAACAGCAGGTATGGAGTCTTTTAAGAAACATAATCAGGGTACACAGGCACAACTGCAAAAGTTAAGCAAGCTCATTAATCTTGTACTGGACTTCAATTTCTTAGTACTGTCAGCAGCATTTTACTCCACCAGCTGAGAACTTTCATATGAATCCAAACAGTTCAGTCTATGCTACTTGTCTGCCAAGATATTTAGAAAAACATGACAGTTATGACAATATAAATAAATATTATATGGACAAGTAATATCTTTTCCCCTACACTCGAAAGATTAAATATCAGTACATTTGTTTTTCACTGTGTACTCTTTAAGATGAAATCTGTATTGTTGTCTGCATATGTCTTTTGGCAAAAGTTTTACACTAGATGCCCTTCCTGATACAACTCTCCCCATTTATCCGGGCTTGGGAAGGATATGTATGAGGGTAGTGTGACAGTGGTGATGTCTGCAGTGGGAGTGACTGAGACATTTAAGGTGAAGGTGGGATTACATCAAGGATCAGCTCTAAGCCCTTTCTTATTTACAATGGTGATGGACAAGTTGACAGACAAGATCAGACAGGAGTCCCCGTGGACTATGATGTTTGCAGATGATACTGTGATCTGTAGTGAGAGTAGGGGCCAGGTTGAGGAAACCCTGTAGAGGTGGAGATATGCTTTTGAGAAGAGAGGAATGAAGGACAGCAGGACTAAAACAGAATATATGTGTTTGAATGAGAGGGAGGATAGAGGAATGGTGAGGATGCAGGGAGTAGAGCTGGCGAAGGTGGATGAGTTTAAATACTTTGGATCAACAACTCAGAGTAATGGTGAGTGTGGAAGAGAGGTGAAGAAGAGAGTACAGGCAGGATGGGGTGTCAGGAGTGATTTGTGACAGACGGGTACCAGTCAGAGTGAAAGGGAAGTTCTACAAGGGGGTAGTGAAACCAGCTATGTTATATGGGTTGGAGACGGTAGCACTGACAAAAAGGCAGGAGTCAGAGCTGGATGTGGCAGAGTTAAAGATGTTAAGATTTGTACTGGGTGTGATGAGGATGGACAGGATTAGGAATGAGTATACTAGAGGGTCAGCTCAGGTTGGACAGTTTGGAGGCAAAGCCAGAGAGGCGAGATTGCATTGGTATGGACATGTGCTGAGGAGGGATGCTGGGTATATTGCGAAAAGGATGCTAAGAATGGAGCTGCCAGGTAAGAGGAAAAGAGGAAGGCTTAAGATAAGGTTTATGGATGTGGTGAGATAGGACATGCAGGTGGTTGGTGTGACAGCGCAAGATGTAGAAGACAGGAAGAAATGGAAACAGATGATCTGCTCTTGCGACCCCTAACGGGAACAGCTGAAATAAAAAGAAGAAGAAGAAGACTCTTTAAGATGAAATCTTTTAATACTTTGTATGCAGCATGGTTTTAGAATTATTAATGCAAATATGAACAAGCAATATTTGATGTCATTAAGATCTAACTGCAGAAACACCTGGGCATCACTCAGCTGTAATGACTGAAATTATGCTTAAGCATTCCTCATATGGGTTTAGTCAGTATTCAGTATGCTTACATGTAGTGCAAAGTTTACAGCCTGTCCTGTCTAAATAATTTAAATAAGTGCTTAAGTTCTTTACAATGTAGTAATGATGTTAGCAAAAAGTTACTATGAAGCAAAGTTTTGTTCCTATATCCCAGTACAACAAACGGGCATGTTTAGGTACTTGCATCAATAATTACTTGTCGCTATATTCTTGATCATCTGCTAAATGTGTTTTGAACAAATGAACACGTCTTGCTAATAAAATATTCTTTGTGTTTTTCAGAAATGTTTTCAATGTAAAGGTCAACCTACAAACACATTGTACTTAACTATGTCATTGTCATACTTGAAGATAGCCATCACGCCGGTTGCTGTACTTGTGTTTTTTTTTTTTGTTTTTGTAGCAGTTGTATGATTTCATTTTCAGTCACCATTTGTTTTTGTTTGGATATGAATCTGTTTGGTGAGGTATTAAATTTGCCTGTTATAGGCAAAGAGTAAAGTTTTGATCCCCAGGCATGGTTAATTAGCTACAGATTTTGTAAAACAATAAAGTAAATGCAGAAAGTTCTACCTTGAAACTGTTGAAGACTGACTCATTTTTTTATGCATAACAGGCAATTATTGATATCACTAGTCAGTAGATAGCAATTGCACTGCTATGCACATCTCATAAACACTACTTCTGTACTACATATGCAAAACATGTTCAGTGAGTGCATGCTGACTTTTACTAACCTTGTATTTCCTCATGTGCCATACAAAGACCACTGCTTGGTCAACATACACCTTTGATTTACTTGCCATGAATTCCATTTAGAAAGTACGGCAATATGTGTGGGACTCCCTCATCCACTAAATGTTGAGTGATCTTGCAACCCTTTGGGTTCAAGGTACACTACCATACTTTCAGCTGTCATCTCATTCCATAATATTGATACCTACATAGCTCAGCTCTGTGGCATAGAGAGATAAAGTCCCCTCTATGACTCAGATGACCTAAATTGGTTAGTGGTTCAGGCAATGCAGGAGCCAACCAGACAAGAGCGGGAGTGATTGGCCATCACTGGCTCACCTATATAGGGCAAAAGGAGATGGTGTGACCTAGTGTACCACTGACTGGAGTTTTAGTTATATCATTTAGCACCTATGGGATCAGTATGCCTCATATCATACATAAGAAGACAATCACAGGGCATGGGTAAGCAAACTAATGGGATTCTCCTAAAGCAGTGGTTTCAGTCAAAGCCATCAGCCCTCATGAAGAGGAAGCTAGTCGAGAGGAGAAGAGCCCCTCTACTTTCGCATCTGAATTGGAATGAATGAGCTCATAGGATTCTCACCTCAGCCTGGGAATGAATGAGCTCATAGGGTTCTTGCCTCAACCTAAGAATGAATGGCATCATAGGGTTCTCATCTCAGCCTGGGAATGAATGAGCTCATAGGGTTCTTGCCTCAACCTAAGAATGAATGGCATCATAGGGTTCTCACCTCAGCCTGGGAATGAATGAGCTCATAGGGTTCTTGCCTCAACCTAAGAATGAATGGCATCATAGGGTTCTCAACTCAGCCTGGGAATGAATGAGCTCATAGGGTTCTTGCCTCAACCTAAGAATGAATGGCATCATAGGGTTCTCAACTCAGCCTGGAATGATTGGGCTGTAAGTCACTTACCTTGGCTGGGAAATGAATTACCAGCTGTCATTCGACAGGAGAAACAAATGGGTCAATAATGTGCTGGGAAAATACATTCACATTTTAATATAAGCCAGGGTACTTTATAGTTATTAATCACATGGCTGCTATAGCTTCACTCATATGGATTCATAGGTCCATAGGTTAGTACTAGGCTAACTACCCTTGTGAGCCATTTTAAGCCTAGCCAATTATCCCTTGTGAGACTCAAACCCTGCACCTTGTGTTTGTAAGGCAAACACTTAACCATTAGGCCACCTTCCCAACCCTCGTTAGGCCATCCTCCCAACCCCTTGATAATGTCACGTGTGTTACACATTCTAGCTCCAAACTTTACCTCGCAAATACAAAGTAAAGGGTTTGATTCTGACCTCTGGTTATTGGCTAGGCTTATAATACTTCTGACTGATAGCACGATATTTACTTATTTATCAATAAACTTCATTTAGACCTTTTAAATAAGGCTGGCATTGAGGAAGGTTTTACCTCCTCCTTTCCTTTAGTGCTTCTCATTACAACTTGTCTTATTCTCTTCAAAGATGATAGATCTCCAAGACAACATTTTGTAAGGACTTATCAGAAGCATCAACATAAGACGACAGATGTTAACACCTTATTTGTAATAACTAAAGTCTTCCATGTGTAACTAACGGTCTAGTTGTTTCAAAGGTGAAGATCTAACATTTACTCTCAACCTTTGGTTAATGTATTTAACAACAAAAACAGGATTTTTTTTTCTACTAGAAGATTCAACTAAGTTCCTTGAACTGAACAATAATAACAAAAAAAGAGAACTGGAAATGTCCTCACAAAGTCAAGGCTTACATTTTTGTTTAGTCATAGGCACTGGAGAAACAAACAAAGGGATTTCCCAGCTATTCATGCTATGCAGATGGAAAAAACAGGAAGTGTCAAAAGGTAAGGACTTTTTCATTTTCACACACAAAGGTAAAACCTGAGAAATAATTAAGATTCATTTCACATGCAAAATATATCACCACTGTAAAAAACAAAAATTAAAAAGGACACATTATTCCAGATCTTTACTGCACAAATCAATTCTGTTTATAATACTAAGCTTTTGAAGTATATTAAGATGACTGTGATATGCTATCTGTGATGTGAAAAATGCCATTTTGAAAATACATTGAATCAGATGGACTTCAAAATGATAGCTTAAGACTAATTTGAAAATTAAAACATATTATTCACCTGTACTACTAGATGTATGCACCTCAAGGAAACTTCTAATCTCTTCATCCTTAGTGGGTGCATATACATACATGCCATATGAAGGGTGTACACACATACATGCCATATGAAGGGTGCACACACATACACATCATATGAAGGGTGAACACATACACTCCAAAAGGAGGGTGTATACACATACACTCCATATGAAGGGTGCATACACATACACTCCATATGAAGGGTACACACACATATACTCCATATGAAAGGTGCACACACATACACTCCATATGAAGGGTGCTTACACATACACTCCATATGAAGGGTGTGTACACATACACTCCATATGAAGGGTGCGCACACATACA